>NC_134094.1:10180057-10270057 GCF_000715075.1 Nicotiana tabacum | reverse complement strand
CGTAGTGCAGTGGAAATATGGGCTTAGAGCCGTGTTTACCAAAAAATATGAAAATGGGCTGCAACCCGTATTTTTATGATTATGAAATGAGGTGTCACATGGTGACTTTTTAATTGAAAGAATTATATTCAAAATATTTATTTGGAAGGATTTTTATTCAAAAAGAATTATATGAAAGAATTGTATTTGAAAGATTTTTATTTGAGGAAATTATATTTGAAGAGACTTATTGAAAGAATTATATTGGAAAGATAATTATTTGAGAAAACTATATTTGAAAGAGAGTTATTTGGAAGAATTGTATGTGAAAGATATTTATTTGAAAAACTTAAATTAATTGGGTGTACGTGTATTTATTAATTGTTGAGCGATATTTATGGTATTCTTGTTGTCTTGTTGTGCATATCACTGGTTGTTTTATCTTGCCCTTATTGTTATTTGTTTTCTATTATTTTGTATATTATATTGCACAGGCTATTAGACTAGTGAGTGTCTTGACAGTACCTCATCTCTACTCCACTGAGGTTAGTCTGGATACTTACTGGGTACCGACCATGGTGTACTCATACTACACTTATGCACATTTTTGTACAGAGCCATGTATTGGAGATATCAGACTTGAGCAGAGTTAAAGCAGGATCGTAAGGATTCAAGGTAGAGCTGCTTGGTCGTCGCAGTCCCTTGGAGTCTTTTCATTTCATTGGACTGTTAATTGTAATCAAACAGTATCATATGTTTGGTGCTCGTGATCATTCCATGTATTCAGTTAGAGTTCGTGACTCAGTACTCCAGTCTTGGGAGGTTGTATATTCATATTTTTTCCGCTGTTAGTTTTGATTACTTATTTAATTTTAAAAAAATGGCTTCAAAATGTAATTGAAATCGGCTTACCTAGTCTTACAGACTAGGTACCATCATAACGCATGTGGTGGGATTTTGGATCGCGATAAGTTGGTATCAGAGCTCTAGGTTCATAGGTTCTACGAGTCACGAACGAGTCTAGTAGAGTTATTGTAATAACCCGGCCGGTCATTTTGAGAGTACTAGCCCCGATCCCCTATTTACTGCTTCTCCCATATCTATTTCTGCTATTGTGACTTGCCGGGAGGTTTCATTTTAGTTTTTGGAGTGTTTTTGGGACACTTAGTCCCTAAATGGAGGTTTAAGCCTTAGGATTTGGACCGTAGTCGGAACTGTATGGAGACGACTCCGGAATGGAATTCTGTCAGTTCCGTTAGCTCCATTAGGTAATTTGGACTTAGGAGCGTGTTTGTATTGTGTTTTGGAGGTCTGTAGCTTATTTAGGCTTGAAATGGCGAAAGTCGAAGTTGTTGAAGTTTTCTGGTGTCTGAGTTCTGGTTTCCTTATACGCGATCGCGTGGGGTGATCCGCGATCGCGCAGGCTTAGCTGGGCAGAGGATGGAATTGTTCTTCGTGTTCGCGGACATGGGCATGCGAACGTGTAGTGATGTGAGGTGGTGCTTCGCGAACGCAGAGACAAGGTCGCGATCACATAGGATTAAGTCTACCAAAGCTGGGCCACGCGCTTTGCGTATCGCGAACGCGTGAGGATGTTCACGATCTCGTGAGTAGGGGAGCCAGAGCATCGCATTCGCGTGGTGTTTTACGCGGCCGCGTAGAGTAATTTCTGGGGTAGCAAAGTTGTTCTTCGCTATCGCGAGGCTATTTCCGCAATCGCGATTAAGGAATTGCTGGGCAGTGTTAATATTTCCAAAACAATGGGGGGTTTGCCATTTTTATCAAAAACTTGAGTTGGGAGCTCGGAATTTTGGACGAGGTATTGTGTGATTTTCAGAGATATCGATTGGGTAACGATTCTTAACTCCTTTATGGTTATATTCCACTAATCTATGGTTGATTTCATCATTTAATTTCGGATTTTGGGGTTGAAATTGGGAAATATTTGGAAGAACTTCTTCAACAAAGATTTCGAGTTTTGAAAGGGGATTTCTGGTCGGATTTGAGTAATTTTTATATGGTTAGACTCGTGAGTGAATGAGTGTTCGCATTTTGACTTTTACCTGATTTCGAGACGTGGGCCCCACAGGCATTTTTTGAGTTAATTTCAGAATTTTGTTAAAGTATTGATTTCATTAATTAGATGAGTCTATTATGGTTGTATTTATGATATGTAATTACTTTTGGCTAGATTTGGGCCAATCAGAGCCGGATATTCATAGGAAAGGCATTGTGACCGATTGATTGAGCTTGACTCTAGGTAAGTGGCTTTCCTAACTTTGTGTGGGGGAAATACCCTTAAGATTTGGAACTATTGTGATATGTGAACATTGTGTACGTGAGGTGACGAGTACGTACACGAGCTAGTTGTGGAAAAACCCAATTTTATTACTGAGCAGCAACCTATTTTCCTTTTATTTTGAGTTATACCATTTTAATGAGTATTAATCTATTTTCATTCTTAATCGAGTTATTCCAATATGCGTAGCTATCCTGTTTAGTCTAATAAAGCATGTCTACGTGTCTTAACTGCTTATGTCAACTATGTGTGTAACGACCCGGCCGGTCCTTTTGAGAATTTAAGTCCCATCCGGCGGCATAAGGCCCTGAGCAACTTCATATTATGTGTATTAACTTTTGTGCGTGGTTGATTTCAGTTACCAGATGATTTGGAGTGATTTGGGACACTTAGTCCCCAAAACGGAAGCTTAAGTCTTAGGATTTTGACTTTAGTTAAAACTATGTGAAGACGATTTCGGAATGAAGTTATGTCGGTTCGGTTAGCTCCGTTGGGTAATTTTGGACTTGGGAGCATGTCCGGACTGTGAATCTGAGGTCTATATCTGATTTAGGCTTGAAATGGCGAAAGTCGAATTTTTGGAGATTTGGATCGGAAGTAGACTTTTTAATATCGGTGTCGAAATGCGAGAGTTGGAAGAGCTCCGTTATGTTATTTGGGACTTACCTGCAAAATTTGACATTATTCCGGATAAATTTGATATGGTTAGACTCGTGAGTGAACGAGCTTTCGTGTTTTATTACTTTTACCCTATTCCAAGAAGTGGGCCCCACGGGCGATTTTGAGTTAATTTTGGAATTTTTGTTAAAAGTGTTGATTTCGTTAATTAGATGAGTTTATTATTGTTGTATTTACGATATGTAATTTCTTTTGGCTAGATTTGGGCTATTCGGAGCCGGATATTCATGGGAAAGGCATTGTGACCGATTAATTGAGCTTGACTCGAGGTAAGTGGCTTGCCTAACTTTGTGTGGGGGAAATCCCCTTAAGATTTGGAACTATTGTGATATGTGAGCGCCGTGTACGTGAGGTGACGAGTATGTACACGGGCTAGTTATGGTAAAACCTGATTTTTCTTACTGAGCAGCAACATGTTTTCCTGTTATTTTGAGTTATACCATTTTAATGAGTGCTAATCTATTTTCATTCATAATTGAGTTATTACAATATGTGTAGCTATCATGCTCAGTCTAATACAACATGTCTACGTGTCTTAATTGTTTACGTGAATTATGTGCAGCATGCTTAGTGAATTTCCTGCTTCTTCCCTGACTGGTACTTAGTTCAAATTGTAAGAATTTCATGATGTAGTTGTATTTCTATCATTCGCGCTGCATATTTACTTTGGAACTACAGAACGGTATTCCGGGAGATCCCCCTGTACTGCATATTTACTTTGAGACTACGGAACGGTATTCTGGGAGATCCCCCATACACATTTACGTTTGGGACTACGAGACGGTCCCTAACATAATACAGATTTAGTCGAGGTCTTAAATCACACCAAACAATGCTGAAACAACGAATCACATCTTGAATCGAACTTATGAGTTTATGAAAATTTCCAAATTCTATATCTTGTGCCGAAACATATCAAATCAATCTGTAATGACTTCAAATTTTGCATGCAACTCAAAAATGACATAATGGAGATATTCTAATTTCCGGAATCGAATTTTGACCCCGATATCAATAAAGTCAATTCTCGGTCAAACTATCCAAAAATATTTAATTTTCCAACTTTTGCCAAAATGTGCCGAATTGTCCTACGGACTTCCAAATCTAAATCCGGACATACGCCTAAGTTTGAAATTACCATACGAAGCTATTGACTTCTATTTGTGCAAACGTCAAACTTCGGTCAACTCTTACCGCTTAAGCTTCTAAAACAAGAATCCTTCTTCCAAATTGATCCTGAATTATCTGAAAATCGAACTCGACCACACACACAAGTCATAATATATATTACGAAACTTCTCGGTGCCTTAAACCGATGAACGTGATGCCAATTCACAAAAATGACAAGTCAGGTCATTACAAGTTGCACGACGTTCGCAGCTTTGAAGTCCCCTTCCACTTTATCTTAGTTGTGTATTTTCTTTCAGACAACTTTATTTTTGTTCAGGCCTTTATCTGTATTATTCTAGTAGCTCGTACAATTAAGACATCAGTTCTGGCATGGTATTTAGACATTGCTCTTATTTTGGTTTATTCACTTATTTTCAGATTTTATTCCAGTTATTTGGTTTCTTCATTATTGTTTAAATTGAACTATTAACAATGGCTAAAAATTATTCTAACATTGGTTTACCTAGCAAGTAAAATGTTAGGCGCCATCATGGTTCCGAAGGTGGGAATTTTGGGTCGTGACATTCATATTGGAACTCAAATAAAAAAAAATACAGAAAAACATTTGTAGACCGTAATTGTTACGTTTAGTTAGAATACGAAGAATTTATTGGATGAGTATTATTTATACCCAACTATCTGTTTCTAGAAAAAATAAAATGATTTGTCATAAAGTGTAAGGCATAAATAAATGCTTATTAGTATTATTTATCCAACGTGAAGTGTACAATGTAATGTAACTCTCCAAAGGTATTAAAGTCTATTAATGCTTCATGTAAATTTGAAGTGTATTCATATAATCATTACAATACAACAACAACAACAACAACAACAACCCAATATAAGTGGGGTTTGGGGAGGATAGTGTGTATGCATACCTTACCTCTACCATGAGGTAGAGAGGCTGTTTCAAATAGACCTTCGGCATTCTTCCCTCCAAGAACTTCCCACCTTACTCTTGGGGTGACTCGAACTCACAACCTCTTGGATGAAATTGGAGGTTGCTTACCATCAGAGCAATCCCTCTTGTCCAATCATTACAATAGTGTTTACGATATATATTTTTCATTACACATTTTAAGATTTTTTTGAGCTGTAAAACATAATTATAATTAAGTAATTAAAGTTATTCGTTAGTAACATTTTTGTGCCCCACTCGTGGGAACTGGATTTGTTGTTGTTGCTAGTAATATTTTTGTGGAACACTACTTGAGTCCAACTGATTTGATATTATCTCACTTAATTTAATTATAGTTAAGTAATTAAAGATATTAGCTACGTTGATATATTTTCTCTTTTATCATTTGAATGACTTCGTAACGAAAAAAATCTTATTGTTAATGGGCTATTTATCACGAATGTCAACCACTTGCTCGTTCTCATAATTACTAAGCATTATAAATCACCTAACATTAAAGGAAATGATTTAATAAGGTAAACAAAATGTGATGTCCCGATTGGTCACCTAGAGTTTTAAACCTTAGTTTTGTGTTTCGAAACCTCAAATACCTCATTTTCACCTTCCTTGATTTTCCTGCGCAGTTAGTATCTTTTTTTCCGGAAGGCTTTTATGTTAAAAATTGATAAATTATTGAATTTAGCCTTAAAAATCCATTTGAGTTGACTTCGATCAATATTTTGAGCAAACGGAACCGGATCCCTATTTTGATGGTCTCGGTAGGTCTGTATCGTGATTTGAGACTTGGATGTATGCCTGGAATCGAATTCGGAGGTCCCTAGCTCGTGTTATCGCTTTTAAAGATTAAAGGTTTAAAGAGTTTAAAGATTTGACAAAGGTTTGACTTTATTGCTACCGGGTCTGAATTTTGATTTCGGAACTTGGTGTATGTTCATTACTATATTTATAACTTGCCTGCTAAATTTGGTGAGAAACGGAGTTAGTTTGACGTGATTCGGACGTCCGGTTGTTAAAATATAAATTCTTAAGTTTCATTAAAAATTCCATTTGATTTGATGTCTGATTCATAGTTATAGGTGCTGTTTTTGGTGTTTTGATTGCGCGAGCGAGTTTGTATCGTATTTTTGTACATGTGTGCAAAATTGGTTTGGAGCCTCGAGGGCTCGGGTGAGTTTCGGATAGGCTACGGATGGTTGTAACTTAGAAAAAATCTGGTTTTCTTAGCTTCACCTGTCACCTGGTGATTCCTTCTTCGCGATCGCGAAGAGTGATCTGGGCTGGGGAGTGTCACGACCCAATTTTTTCTCCGTCTGGGTATCGTGATGGCACCTAGTCTTAGGGACTAGGTAAGCCTAACAATAATTAAAACAACATTATTTAAATAGAATCTCTTAAAACTCCCAAAACCGGTAGTACAAGTCATAAGCTGTACAGAGTGTTTGCTAGAAAACTTCTAAATACAACTGTCTAGAAATAAGAATAAACAGTGCAAAACGAAAGTTAAAGGTGACTCTGAAGCCTGCGAACGTAGCAGCAAGTTTACCTTGAGTCTCCACAGCAATAGTCCACACAGATAGCTAACGAACAAGTACCTGGATCTGCAAAAAACAATGTGCATAAGAGTAGCATGAGCACACCACAGCGGTGCCCAGTAAGTATCAAGACTAACCTCGGTGAAGTAGTGACGAGGACAAGTCAAGATATCCATTGGTCTAATAAACTGAACAAGTATAAGTATAGGGATAACAGAACATGACATCTATCTAGGGACCCCGCAATATGGCTAACGACATAACAACTGCAATAAGGAAGGAAAAATAGCAAGTAACAGCGGAACACCAAAATAAGACACAGAAGAATGAACGAAAACACAACCCAAATCCAGAAATCACAATACAGTAAAGGCAAGTAGTAACTCAGCAGGTGCAATAGTTTTCACATCAGGTCTCAGCCAACAACCCCAATAAATTAGTCAAATCCTTCAAGTGTAAACTTTTACCCGTAAGTTTTTAAATTGAGGTCTTTAGAATATAATCCTTTCCAATAAGAAATTATTTTTGAAATATACTTCCTTCAAACATAGTTATTTCAAGATAAAACCTTCCAAATATAAACTTTTCAAATAATTAGCCTTAAAACGTAGTTCTTTTAAGATAAATACTTTTCAAGTATAACCCTTTCAAATAAATATCTTCAAATATAGTTCCTTCGAGATAAATACTTTTCAAATATAAACTTTTCAAATTATATCCTTCGAGTATAAGTCACCCTGTGACACCTGAGCATGGAAGATTTGCAGCCTCGAACACAGATATAACCACAGGGGGGAATGTACCGGAATACCGTCCCGTAATCCCAAAATAAATATGCAGTGCTGGCGGATCTCACGGAATACGTCCGTAGTCCCAAAGTAAATATGCAAGACAGGGGGATCTCCCGAAATACGTCCGTAGTCCCAATTTAAATATGCAGTGCTAGGGGATCTCCCGGAATACGTCTGTAGTCCGAAAGTAAATATGCAAGACAGGGGCATCTCCCGGAATATGTCTGTAGTCCCAAAGTAAATATGCAAGACAGGAAAATCTCCCAAAATACATCCGTAGTAACAATTTAAATATGCAGTGCTGGGGATCTCCCGGAATATGTCCGTATTCCCAAAGTAAATATGCAAGGCAGGGGGATCTCCCGGAATACATTCGTAGTCCCAATTTTAATATGCAGTGATGGGGGATCTCCCTGAATACGTCCGTAGTCCCAATTTAAATATGCAGCGAAAACAACAGAGATAACAACTATAACATGACAAAAACCTCATAAATCACCACAACGAGTACAAAAGTAACAATGGCAGAAATGCAAAGTACGGCGAGCAAATAAACTCAAGAATTTAAATCACAAGAACGGTATAACTCATTCACAAGGAATAACCACAGTAAAGAATGTTAGACAGAAGGAGAACAACTTAACAAAGGAAAACAAAATAAAAATGTAGCAACGGTTCCACAATATTCAAGTCAACAATAAGAAGCCAACACGAGTCAAATAGTTCCAAATAATGGCAAGTCAACTAAGATATAGGTTATCTAAACTCCTTTTGAGTTTGAGCAATTACGAGGAAAATTCAACAATTCAAATAAGGATAAGCAGTTATGAAAAAATATAGCACGACGATAGAAGAGGTAAAATCTTTGGTTAAGTCGAATAAGGGTCAAATAGACAGTAAGAGTGAATCCTAAAGCAATTATCTCTAGTCAAGCATGTAAAGGTGAAACTAGCAAATAGGAATTCAAACGTATCAAAAACAACATCATACACAGTGAATATAAGGACATAAGAACCCTAAAAGGCCAACTTTCCACAAATAGGTCCGAGCACGCACTCGTCACCTCGCGTACACAGACTACAATCAACATAGATGACTCAAATCCTAAAGGGTAGTTCCCCCACACAAGGTTAGGTAAGATACTTACCTCGAGTCAAGCTCAATAAATCCGTAAGAATGCCCTTTCCACGAATATCCGGCTCTAGATGGCCCAAATCTAGCCAAAAGAAATTACATATCATAATTACAACAATAATAGCCTCATCTATTTAACGAAATCAACATTTTAACGAAAATTCCGAAATTAACTCAACATTGCCTGTGGGGCCCACTTCTCGGAATTGGGTAAAACTCATGAAATATGAACACCCATTCACTCACGAGTCCAACCATATAAGAATTACTCAAATCCGACCACAAATCCCCTTTCAAAACTCGAAATCTTCATTGAAGAAGTTCTTCCAATTTTCCCAATTTCAACCCCAAAAATCCGAAACTAAATGGAGAAAAAAACTATAGATTAATGGAATACAACCAAAAACGAGTTAGGAATCATTACCCCAAAGTTTCCTCTGAAAATACCTCGAAAAATCACCAAATTCCGAGCTCTCAAGTCCAAAAACGAAGAATGAAACCAAACCCTCGGATTTCTCTTTTCTGCCCCAGGCGTGAATGCACCTGCGCATAATTAGCCGCATCTGCGCGACCGCAGGTGCGCACATCCAAACTGCACATGCGCTTCCTCTCGCTTCTGCGAGCCAATATCCGCATCTGCGGGCATCGCAGATGCAGAATTTTCCTCGCACCTGCGACCCCTGGCGCTCCTCCACCTTTCCGCTTATGAGCTTTCCTCTCCGCATTTGCGCTCTCACACCTGCGGCCTCTTCACCGCAGGTGCAAAAATACCAGAAGCATGAAGACTTAGCAGCAACACAAATCAAACTTTTAATCCGTTAAGCACCCAAAACTCACCCGAGACCCCCGGGACCTCAACCAAATATACCAACCAATCCTAATACACCATACAAACTTAGTCAAGCCCTCAAATCACATCAACTAACGATTAAACTATGCATCACACCATGAATCGAACTTATAAATTTCAAATCTTTCAACTTCTAAAACCTGTGCCGAAACCTATCAAATCAACCCGGAATGACGTCAAATTTTGCAGGCAAGTCCCAAATAACATAACAGAGTTGTTCCTACTCTCGGAATCGCATTCTGACCCCGATATCAAAAAGTCCATTTCTGGTCCAAATCTCCAAAAATTTGACTTTCACCATTTCAAACCTAAATCCGCTACAGACTTCGGATTTTCAGTCCGGACACGCTCCTAAGTCCAAAATCACCCAACGGAGCTAATGGAACAGACGGAGCTCTATTCCGGAGTCGTCTTCACATAATTCTGACTACGGTCAAAATCCTAAAACTTAAGCTCCCGTTTTAGGGACTAAGTGTCCCAAGTCACTCCGAAACAACCGGTAACTAAATTCAACCATGCACGCAAGTCAATACACATAATATGAAGCTGCTCAGGGCCTTATGCCGTTAAACAAGACTTAAATTCTCAAAACCACCGGCCAGGTAGTTACAGGGAGGGAATAACCATATGCGAACACAAGTAGAGTATCAATTCACAAATCGTAACCAATTTACTCAGGAATCGGATCAAACCTGCCATAATGGACAACATTCACTTCTAGTATCGAAACTTTCGATAATGAATATAAACAAATGATAGACATGGGCTACCACTCATAGAGTCTCCCAATAGGGGTAAACACCTAAACATAATACTAAGTCATGAACTCACCCATAGGTGGGGCAACAAATAGGGGAACTCACCCCGATAAGTAGAACCGAATCAAAATATGAATAGTACCCCTCTGTAACAAATCAAAAGCATACCTGTATGACATCATATGGTGCAGTGGCCTCAAGCCTACTATATGAAACACATCAACGGGTCGGGCCTTCCCTTCTTGGGCACCCTCTACTCCCCGGAATACTCCGTTGTGACATACCTTCTCTCACCCTGTGGCTGGTATTTCCACACTCGAAGCAACCTCTCTGCTGATGTGGCTGTGGGAACTGTGCGGTACAGGTACTCTGAGACCCATGAGCACCTGAAACACGGTGCGAAGCCTGAAGTGCAAACTAAACTGGCTGACCCACAAAACATCTATCATGTCGAACCCTGCCTACAAAATAAGGACTAGTAGATCTCTCTGGTCTATGAGGCCTTCTCACCTCCCTGTCCTCTCTCTCTCCTGATCTCGCCTGTACTCTCTCTCGTGGCCTCACCTATCTTCTCTCTCCTGGTCCCACATGCCCTCTACTCGGCGGGCAATCCCTACGACCTGCTGAAACGAAATATCTGACTCTAACTCATGAGCCATGCTAAACAGAATATCATGTCTGAGTCCCTCAATGAATCTACGGACACGCTCTCTAACTATGGCGACCAAAGCAGGTGCATGCCTGGCCAAATCACTGAATCTCATGGCATACTCTAACACTGACATAGTGCCCTAGCGTAGCTGCTCAAACTCCGTGCGCCATGCATCTCGGAGGGACTTAGGTACAAACTCTCTCAGGAACATCTCTGAAAACCAAACCCATGTAAGTGATGCTAACTCGGCCGGGCTACCCAACTCATATGCCCGCCACCACTGGTAAGCCGCTTCCCTGAGCTGGAACATCGTAAAAGCAACCCCGCTCGTCTCCACAATACCCATAGTACGGAAAATGCGGTGACACTCCCCCAGAAAACCCTGTGCACTCTGTGAAGCCAAACCACTAAATGTAGGAGGGTCATATTTCTTGAACCTTGCAAGTCTAAGCTACTCTTCCTCAGATGCTGCTACCATGATAGATGCTTTAGCTGTGGCACTTATTCCTCATTGGCCTCTGCCTCTGCCTCTAGCGATACCTGCTCCAGGAGAAGCGTCGTCGATAACTGCAGCTCGTGTCCTCACCATCTGTGAGAGAATGGAATGATAAAATTTCAAACTTCGAGATCAATAAGCTCTCACGATAGGAATGAAAGAAGTGAAATTGTCCAAATAGTTTCGTAGCCTCTCGAAGATAAGTACAGACGTCTCCGTACTGATCCGCAAGACTCTACAAAACTCGCTTATGACTCGTAGCACCCATGAACCTAGAGCTCTGATACCAACTTGTCACGATCCAATTTTCCCTCCGTCTGGGTATCGTGATAACACCTAGTCTTAGGGACTAGGTAAGCCTAACAATAATTAAAACAACATTATTTAAATAGAATCTCTTAAAACTCCCAAAACCGGTAGTACAAGTCATAGGCTCTACAGAGTGTTTGCTAGAAAACTTCTAAATACAACTGTCTAGAAATAAGAATAAACAGTGCAAAACAAAAAGTTGAAGGTGACTCCGAAGCCTGCGAACGCAGCAACAGGTTTACCTTGAGTCTCCACAGCAATAGTCCACACAGATAGATAATGAACAAGTACCTGGATCTGCACAAAACAAAGTGCACAAGAGTAGCATGAGCACACCACAGCAGTGCCCAGTAAGTATCAAGACTAACCTCGGTGAAGTAGTGATGAGGACTAGTCAAGACACCCACTGGTCTAATAAACTGAAGAAGTATAAGTATAGGGATGACAGAACATGACATCTATCTAAGGACCCCGAGATATGGCTAACGACATAGCAACTGCAATAAGGAAGGAAAAACAGCAAGTAACAGCGGAACACAAGAATAAGACATAGAAGAATTAACGAAAACACAACCCAAATCAAGAAATCACAATACAGTAATGGCAAGTAGTAACTCAGCAGCTGCAATAGTTTTCACATCAGGTCTCAGCCAACAACCCTAACAAATTAGTCAAATCCTTTAAGTGTAAACTTTCACCCGTAAGTTTTTAAATTGAGGTCTTTAGAATATAATCCTTTCCAATAAGAAATCATTTTTGAAATATACTTCCTTCAAACATAGTTCTTTCAAGATAAAACCTGCGGCCTCACATGTGCTTTCCTCTTCGCATGTGTGCTTTCCTCTCCACATGTGCGCTCTCGCACCTGCGGCCTCTTCACCGTAGGTGCAAAAATACCAGAAGCCTGAAGACTAAGCAGCAACACAAATCAAACTTTTAATCCGTTAAGCACCTGAAACTCACCCGAGACCCCCGGGACCTTAACCAAACATATCAACCAATCCAAAAATACCATACGAACTTAGTCGAGCCCTCAAATCACATCAACTAACGATGAAACTACGCATCGCACCATGAATCGAACTTATAAATTTCAAATCTTTCAACTTCTAAAACCTGTGCCGAAACCTATCAAATCAACCCGAAATGACGTCAAATTTTGCAGGCAAGTCCCAAATAACATAACAGAGCTGTTCCAACTCTCGGAATCACATTCCGACCCGATATCAAAAAGTCCACTTCCAGTCCAAATCTCCAAAAATTTGACTTTCGCCATTTCAAGCGTAAATCCGCTACAGACCTCGAATTTTTTGTCCGGACACGCTTCTAAGTCCAAAATCACCCAATGGAACTAATGGACCAGATGTAACTCCATTTTGGAGTCGTCTTCACATAGTTTCGACTACAGTCAAAATCCTAAAACTTAAGCTTCCATTTTAGGGACTAATTGTCCCAAGTCACTCCGAAACAACCGGTAACTGAATTCAACCACGCACGCAAGTCAGGGCCTTATGCCGCTGAACGAGACTTAAATTCTCAAAACGACCGGCTAGGTAGTTACAGGGAGGGAATAACCATAAGCGAACACAAGGAATATGACATAAATGCGGAGCAGTGGGCGGACTGCCCTTTGCGAACGCATCCACATCCACACGAACACATGGCTTTGAGAGGCCGGGGCTGGGAGTTGAGGTCAACTTTATAAGAATGTGAGACCAGTCTCGCGAATGCAGAGGCTAGGGGCTAAGCCTACGCAAACACATAGAGTACCTAGCGATCGCGTAAGCCATCTGGGCAGTGCTCTTCGTGAACGCAATGGGTTTCATGCGAATGCAATGAACACCTGACGCCAGTGATTTAAAACAGTCCCAATCCCATTTTTCATAAAATTTCCATTAGAGCTCGGTCTAGTGGCGATTTTGAAAAGAAAACTCAACACCATTTCATAGGTTTGTGCACTTTAACTCATAGTCTTCCATTTCTAACATCATCCATTAATTTCTAGCCTTAATCTTTGTTCTTCCATGCTAGAAATTGGGGATTTGGGTAGAATTAGGGATTTTCGCAAAATTGGATTTTAGACCTCAAGCATGGGGATGAATGGAGAATCGGGTGTTGGTCCGAATTTCGGGTTTGGACCAAGCGAGCCCGGGGGTTGACTTTTGTTGACTTTTTCAATAATGACCTAAATTGAATCTCTTTCATTCGTGGGTAGTTCCTAAGGTTTATTTTGAATTGTTTGGTTGTTTAATTGCTAGATTTGATTGATTCGGAGGCTTGTTAGAAATGCAAAGTCGTGGTTGAGCTTTGAGTCAATTTTTGAGCGAGGTAAGCATTGGGTTTAACCTTGATTTGAGAGAATTAGGAACCCTCGGACTATGTGCTATGTGAATTTCATGTGTTGCGGCATATATGCAAGGTGACGAGTGCTTATACGCCGCCGAACTACTTGTTTCCCTGATTTTCCTCTTTCCTGTAATTCTCTCCTTTCATGCCTTAGTTGTTATGTGCTTTAAATGCCTCCCATGCTTTATTTGCTACTTGTTAATAATTGTTTCTCGTGTTAAAAATATTAGACCTTTTTTGTAACGACCCAGCCGGTCGTTTTGAGAATTAGATCCCCAGTCCCCTAATAATTGTTTTCCCCATGTTTGTTTCTGCTATTGGGACTTGACAGAGTGATTGGTTATGAAATTCAGAGAGTTTGGGACACTTAGTCCCTAGTTGTGAGTTTAAGCCTTAGAGTTTGGACCGTAGTCGGAACTGTGTGAAGACGGATCCGGAATGGAATTTCGTGGACTCCGTTAGCTATGTTAAGTGATTTTGGGGTTTGGAGCACGTCCAGGATGTGTTTTGGGGGTCTGTAGTAGATTTAGGCCTGAATTGGTGAAAGTCAGTTTTTTGGCGATTTCGGCCGATAGTGGAAATTTTGATATCGAGCTCGGAATGGAATTCCGAAAGTGGCTGTAGGTTCGTAATGTCATTTCTGACCTGTGTGTAAAATTTGAGGTCATTCGGACTAGATTTTTTTGTGGTTCGGCGTCGGTTGTAGAATTTGGAAAACTTTAAAGTCTTAGGCTTGAATCCGTGCTTAATTCATGATTTTGGTGTTGTTCGATGTGGTTTGAAGGCTCGACTAAGTTCGTATAGTGTTTTAGGATTGTTTGGAATGTTTGGTTGAGGTCCCGAGGGCCTCAGGTGTGTTTCTGATTTGTTTGCTGGTTCTGGTGTTTTCGCACCTACGGTGGGGAGTCCGCAAGTGCGGCCTCGCAGAAGCGAGGATTGAAGTGTAGATACGAGAAGTCGAGAGTTTCCCTGGGGTCGCAGGTGCGAGGAAGTTTCGCATCTGCGATGCCCGCAAATGCGCAAGGCTGTTCGCAAATGCGTAAGATGCGCAGAAGCGGAAGGGATGTCCGCAGGCGCGAGTGCGCAGGTACGGCCCTTTCGTCGCAGGTGCGAAGGAAGAGGGGGCAAGTGAGTTGTGCAGATGCGCACATTTTCCACACAAGTGCATCCGCAGGTGCGAGCCCAAGTTCCGCAGGTACGAAAATACCTGGGCAGTGATTAAAACCGAAGGGCTTCGCGATTTTTATCATTTTTGGCTTTGCAAACTCGGGTTAGGGAGATTATTGAGAGCATTTTCGAGGCATTTCTTGAGGTAAGTTCCTTGTGCTTATTTTTGGTCAATAATCTTGCCTTGCCATGTATTTTCCGAACTAGTTAATGTGTATTTAAGGTGGAAATTGGAAGTTGGAGGCTAGGGATTTGGAAGTTTGAATTATGGATTGGAGGACCATTTAGTGTCGGATTTTAGTAAATTTGATATGGTTAGACTCATTAGTGAATGAGCTTTCTAGTTTCGTGAAGTTTGTCAGGTTTCTAGACGTGGGCCCGGGGGCCGGGTTTGAGCCAATTTTGGGTTTTGGCCTAATTTTTGTATTTTTTCTTGTGAGATTCATTCCATTAGTACGTATTGATGGTATTGTACTGTTTCGAATAGATTCGGTCCATTTGGAGTCGGATACTTGTGGAAAGAACGTGATATCGAGTTGATTTGAGGAGTTCGAGGTAAGTGGCTTGCCTAACCCTGGGTTGGGGACTTCCCCCTTAGGATATCTTGATATTATTTGGTGCGTGGGCGCCGTGTACATGAGGTGACGAGTACGTACGCGGGCTATTATTGCAAAAATCCCGTTTATCCTTTCTAAATCATAAATTGTTTTTCCTTATTAAATTGCACTAATACGTTTAATTGTGAAACTTAGACTAGAGAAGCATGCTTACGTGTTTTAACTGCCTAATTGATATTCTGTGCGTCATGTTTAGTAAGTCCTTATTTGCCTTATCTGTGTCTAGTTTAAACTGTATAACTCGATGCCATACCTTCCATTTCATCTTGAGTTGCATATTTACTTTGGGACTACAGACGTATTCCGGGAGATCCCCCCTGTACTGCATATTTACTTTGGGAATACGGACGTATTCCGGGAGATCCCCGTATACTGCATATTTACTTTGGGACTATGGACGTATTCTAGGAGATCCCCCTGTACTGCATATTCACTTTGGGACTATAGAACGTATTTCGGGAGATCCCCCTGTCCTGCTTATTTATTTTGGGACTACAGACATATTTCGGGAGATCCCCCTGTACTGCATATTTACTTTGGGACTACGGACGTATTCTGGGAGATCCCCCCTGTACTGCATATTCATTTGAAACTACGGGACGGTATCCCGAGAGATTCCCCACTGTGTTTACCTTGTTCTGAGCTGAGGGCTCCCTTAACTGTTAAATATTTTCAGAATTTCTTTAACTGTGTTACCGTAAAGTTTATTTATATCTTTTACTGCTTAATTTATTATATTTACTCCGGTAGGGCCTTGACCTGACCTCATCACTACTCGACCAAGTTTAGGCTTGGCACTTACTGGGTACCATTGTGGTGTACTCATGCCCTTTCCTGCACATGTTTTCATGTGCAGATCAAGGTACGAGCTATCAGCCTTGGGGTTAGCGCGTGCTGCTGATTTTAGGAGACTTCAAGGTACGACTGCTTGCGTCTGCAGATCTTCGAAGTCCCCTTCTACTCCCTCGCCTAGAGACTTTCTTTATTATCTTCAGACTTTTGTATAGAGATACATAGATTATAACAGCTTGTGACTTAGTGATATTTCGGGTCTTGGGAAATTAGTTTGTATAGGTCGAGTGGTACTACTCTTGGCTATATAAAAATATGTTGTTTATCTTTAAAAATGTTGTGTTTTTCTTTATATTTCCGCAATATTAGGCTTACTGAGTCGTAAAGACTAGGTGTCATCACGACACCTCACGGAGGGTTAATTTGTGTCGTGACATTTTCATGCTTTCATGACTCGCTGATATTTGCCTTAATTGACTTACTTGCACCTTTTAATTATCATTTATTAGACATGTCTTGCCGTGTAACATTACATATGTGAATTCCCAAGTGGGTACAAGGCTTCCTTTCTGATTCAGCTTCATATTCATCAGTCGTAGAGGTTCTTGTGATTTGAGTTGTTGATTGGATTGTACTCATTGAATATTTGATACTGATATGGTAGAATCGGGTCGCATGCTGTAACAGGTGAAATAAGGGTGAATTTTTACTGATATGGTGGAATCGGGTTGCATGCCGCAACATGTGAAATAAGGGTGGATTGATATGGTGAAATAAAGGTGAATTATGATACTTATATTGATACATGGTGGGATTGGGTTGCGTGCCACAACATATATTTATTTATGATTTTTGATATTATTATGGTAGAATAAGGGAGGATTGTGTTTTACGGTGGGATATAGTTGCGTGCTGCAACAACCTATGTATTTCTATTTCCTTGTGTTGTGTTGGTTTTTCAATATTTTTCATACGAAACTCTAAGGATTGGTAATTCTGATCGTTACTGATTTTTCTTCGAGGATTTAGATATTATGTTCAGTTAACTGCCTTATTTCAGTCCATATTTTCCTTTCCTGTCTTTTATTTTATACTGCGTACAGGTTTAATGTAAGTGACATGCCTTAGCCTCATCACTACTTCGTCGAGGTTAGGCTCGGCACTTATAGAGTACATGGGGTCGGTTGTACTCATACCACACTCTGTACTTCTTGTGCAGATACTTGAGTCGGTCCCAACGATGGTTATTAGCGTGCTCGGGTTGGCTATCAGTGAGGAGACTTGAGGTACAACTGCTCGGCGTCCGCAACCCCTAGAGTCCCCTTTCCTTTGTTATTAGCTATGTATTTTCCCTCAGACAACTTTATGTTTTATTCAGACCTTTATTTGTACTACTCTAGTAGCTTGTGCACTTGTGACACCAGGTCCAGGGTTGTATCAGATATTTCAATTATTTTGGCTTCCGCACTTTACTTTAGATTATTACAGTTATTTCAGATTCTTTCTTATCATTAAATTTGAACTGTTAAAAATGGATAAATTGTTCTAACGTTGGCTTGCTAGTAAGTGAAATGTTAGTCGCCATCACGGTGCTATGATAGTATCACGGTGATCTGTCCCGTGTGTTAGATTTCAGCTCAGTCCAGTTGGATAAGGATTTGACTTATGAGGAGGAGCCAGTGGCTATTCTAGCCCCGCATGTTCGACAGTTGAGTTTAAAGAGTTATCCTTCAGTTCGAGTGCAGCGGAGAGGTCAGCCGATTGAGGCAGCTACTTGGGAGTCCGAGTCAGACATGCGGAGTAGATATCCACACCTTTTCACCAGTCCAGGTACTTTCCTATGTCTGGTCGAGGACGAACGAGTGTTTTAAAGGTGGAGAATGTATTGACCCGATAGGTCATCTAGAGTTTTTCGAAACATCAAATACCTCATTTTAGCCTTCCTCATTTTGCGTGCACAGTCCATGTCCTTTTCCAAAAGGCTTTTATGTAAAAAAATTGATAAAATGTGGATTTTTGACTTAAATATCCATTTGAGTTAATTTCGATCAACGTTTTGAGAAAACGCACCTAGATCCATATTTTGACAGTCCTGGTGGGTGCGTATCGTGTTTTGGGACCTGGGCGTATGCCCGGAATCGAATTCGGAGGTCCCTAGCTCGACTTATCGCTTTTTGTCAAAATTTGAAGTTTAAAGATTTGACCAAGGCTTGAATTTATTACTACCGGGTCCGGATTTTGGTTCCGGAACTTGGTGTATGTTCAATACTATTTTTATGACTTGTCTGCTAAATTTGGTGAGAAACGGAGTTTGTATGACGTGATTCAGACGTCTGGTTGTTAAAATAGAAAATCTTAAATTTCATTTAAAATTCCATTTGATCTGGTGTCTGATTCATAGTTCTAGGTGCTATTTTGGTGTTTTGATCATGTGAACGAGTTCGTATCATGTTTTTGGACTTGTGTGCATAAATGTTTTGGAGCCCCGAGAGCTCGGGTGAGTTTCGGATAGGCTATGTATGGTTGTAACATAGAAATAATCTGGTTTTCTTAGCTTCAGCTGTCACCTGGTGTTTCCTTCTTCGCGATTGCGAAGAATGATCTGGGTTGGGGAGGGAATAACCCTACGCGAACGTAAGGAATAAGCCTACGTGAGCTGGGAATTGAGGCTAACTCTACGCAAACACGAGACCAGTCTCGCGAATGCGAAGGCTAGGGGGGATAAGCCTACGCGAATGCATTAGCCATCTGGGTAACGCTCTTCGCAAATGCGTCAGGTTTCACGTGAATGCAATGAACACCTGATGCCAGTGATTTAAAATAGTCCCAAAAACACGATTTTTCCCATTTTCATAAAATTTCCATTAGAGCTTGGCTTAGAGGCGAGTTTGAAGAGAAAACGCAACACCAATTCATAGGTTTGTGCACTTTAACTCATTTTCTTCCATTTGTAACATCACCCATTAATTGCTAGCCCTTATCTTTGTTCTTCCATGGTAGAAATTGGGAATTTGGGTAGAATTAGGGATATTTGCAAAATTAGAATTTAGACCTCAAATTGAGGTTGGATTTTGAAACAAGTTACATAACCGGGCTTTGGGGTGAATGGGTAATCGGGTTTTGGTCCGAATTTCAGGTTTGGACCAAGCGGGCGTGGGAGTTAACTTTTGTTGACTTTTTCAATAATGACCTAAATTGAATCTTTTTTATTCGTGGGTAGTTCCTAAGGTTGATTTTGAATCGTTCGGTTGTTAAATTTCTAGATTTGATTGATTCGTATGCTTGTTGGAAAGGCAAAGTAGTGGTTAAGCTTTGAGTCAATTTTGGAGCGAGGTAAGTGTTGAGTTTAACCTTGATTTGAGATAACTAGGAACCCTCGGACTATGTGCTATGTGAATTTCATGTGTTGTGGCGTATATGCAAGGTGATGATTGCTTATACGCCGTCGAACTACTTGATTCCCTGATTTTCCGCTTTACTTAATTATCTCCTTTCATGCCTTAGTTGTTATGTGCTTTAAATGCCTCCCATGCTTTATTTGCTACATGTTAATCATTGTTTCTCATGTTAAAAATGTTAGACCTTTCCATGCTTTCATGACTCGCTGCTATTTTCCTTAATTGACTTACTTTCACCTTTTAATTTTCATTTACTGGAATTGTCATGCCGTGTAACAATACATATGTGAATTCCCAAGTGGGTACAAGGCTTCCTTTCTGATTCAGCTTCATATTCATCAGTCATAGAGGTTCTTGTGATTTGAGTTATTGATTTGATTGTACTCATTGAATATTTGATAATGATATAGTGAGATTGGGTTGCACGCCGCAACAGGTGAAATAAGGGTGGATTGATATGGTTGAATAAGGGTGAATTTGTACTGATATGGTGGGATCAGGTTGCATGCCGCAACAGGTGAAATAATGGTGGATTGATACGGTTAAATAAGGGTGAATTATGATATTGATTTTTTATATGATGGGATCGAGTTGCGCGCCGCAAGATATATTTATTTATAATTGTTAATATTATTACGGTGGAATAAAGGAGGATTGTGCTGTACGGTGGGATCGGGTTGCACGCCGCAACAATCTATGAGTTTCTATTTCCTTGTGATGTGTTGGTTTTCGGTAATTTTCATATGAAACTCTAAGGATTGGTACTTCTGATCGTTACTGAGGTTTCTTCGAGGATTTAGCTATTATCTTCAGTTAACTTCCTTAATTCATTCCATATTATCCTTACCTGTCTTTATTTTATACTGCGTACTGGTTATAGTGTAAGTGACCCGCCTTAGCCTCGTCACTACTTCGTCGAGGTTAGGCTAGGCACTTACAAAGTACATGGGATCGATTGTACGCATACTATACTCTATACTTGTGCATATTTTGGAGTCGCTCCCAGCGACGGTTATTAGCGTGCTCGGGTTGGCTAGCAGTGTGGAGACTTGAGGTACAACTACTCGGCATTTGCAACCCCTAGAATCCCATTTCCTTTTTGATTAGCTGTGTATTTTCCCCAGACAGCTTTATATTTTATTCAGACCTTTATTTGTACTACTCTAGTAGCTCGTGCGCTTGTGACACCGTGTAACTACCCGGCCGGTTATTTTGAGAGTTGTTGCCCCGTTCCCCCATTTTCTATTCCTTATGTGCCTTATAGCTATTATATGACTTACCGGGATAGTTGGTTCAGGTCCAGAAGGATTTTAGAAGGAATTGAGACACTTAGTCTCATAATTGAAAGCTTAAGTGGAAAAAATTGACCGGATGTTGACTTATGTGTAAATGACCTCGGATTTGAATTTTGATGGTTCTGTTATCTCTGTTGGGTGATTTTGGACTTAGGAGCATGTCCAAATTGTGATTTGGAGGACCGCAATGGAATTAAGCTTGAAATGGCAAAATTTAAATTTTTGGGAAGTTTGTCCGGGAGTGGACTTTTTAATATCAGGGTCGGATTGGGATTTTGGAAGTTGGAGTAGGTTCGAGGTGTCATTTGTGACTTGTGTGAAAAATTTGAGGTCAATCGGACGTGATTTGATAAGTTTCGGCGTCGTTTATAGAATTTGGAAATTTCAAAGTTAATTAGGCTTGAATTGGTGTGTGATTCATGTTTTTGATGTTGTTTGAGTGTTCGACCAAGTTCGTATGATGTTTTAAGACTTTTTAGTATATTTTGTAGAGGTCCCAGGGGCCTCGGGGTTATTTCGGGTGGTTAATGGATCAAGGTATGAAGTTGAAGAGCTGCTGAAGTTTGAGCACTGCTAGTGTATTCACACCTGCAGGTGCGAGCCCGCAGAAGTGGGAAGAGAGCCATAGAACCGGGCAAGGAGGAGATTTCGGAGGTCGCAGGTGCGAGGTTCTTTCTGCACCTGCGAGGCCGTAGATGCGGCGAAGAGGGCGCAAGAGCGGAGTGTGAAGGAGTTGAGGGGCCAGGGGTATTCCACAAGAGCAGATATTTTGGCGCAGAAGCGCTTCCGCAAAAGCGGATAGGTGCGCGCATGTGAGGTATCTGGGGAATTAAATGACTTCTGCAGAAACGGAGTATTCACCGCAGAAGCGGGACCGCATAAGCGAATTTTGGACCACAGGTGCAGTTTGACTGGGCAGAACATATAAATGCTAGAGTTCGCGATTTTTTCTTCATTTTAACATTTTGAACTCGGAATTGGAGATTTCGAAGGAATTCTTGAGGTAAGTCACTTGTGTTTAAATTTCTTCAATAATTATGTTTCCCCATTGATTTTCTCACCTAGTTGGTGTAATTTTGGGGTTTGAGCCAAGGGATTTCGAGAGTGTTTTGGGGGATTTGAGTAGCGATTTGGTATCAGATTTTGATAAATCTAGTATTAATAGACTCATGATTGAATGGGCTTTCGGGTTTTGTGACTTTTGATGGATTTCGTGACATGGGCCTGGGGGTCAGCTTTTAGCCGATTTCGGATTTTGACTTATAATTTTGTGTTTTCTTGTGGAATTGATTCCTTTAGCCCGTATTGATTGTATTGTACTACTTGTGGCTAGATTTGGTGCATTTGGAGGCCGATTTGCGAGGCAAAGGCGTATTGTAGTAGAGTTTTGGCTTACATTTAGGTAAGTAACAGTTCTAAATCTGGTTCTGAGAATATGAAACCCTAGATTTTTGTGTTATGTAATTGGTTTGGAGGTGACGCACATGCTAGGTAACGGGCATGTGGGCGTGCACTGTAGGAATTGTTACTTGGTCCATTTTGTGGAACTATAAAGTTTAATAACTTGTTGTTAGGTATATGCCCTCCATGTGTTATAGAAATTTGACTGTAAATCATGTTAGAATTCATGTTTAGGCTATATGTTGGTACTATTGGGACCCACAGAGACCGTGTTACCTATTGACTTACCTGCTAAATGCTATTTGTACTCAGTCTCATTTTTTACTCGCATATCATATCTTAGTCTGTATTATTTCCTTGTTGATACATCTTATCGTTGTTGTTTGTGCTGATCTTTTATGATTTCTGAGAGCCCGAGAAACTGGATAGATTGATGACTAAGTAAGGTCGAGGGCCTGATTGTGAGGATGTTTATGGGATTGGGCTACATGCCGCATCATGTTTCATTGATTTATGCAATGATTGGCTTGATATAGCACTTGGGCTGAAGGAGCTCCTCCGGAGACTGTATACACCCCCAGTGAGCGCAGGTACCTACTGAGTCCGAGCGCTGAGTGCCAAGTATTGAGTGACTGTGAGGAATGAGTGATTATGAGGTTGGAGTGACTGGGAGTACTGAGTGACTGGTGCTCTGAAAGGATGTATATGATTTCATTGTTGTTGCACATAGTTTCCATATATCACTATTTTGAAAACTTCTGAGAGATATTTTATCCTGTTTTACTTGAACTTGGCATGTATAAACTAATTTGACTTAAATTGCCGGATTTGAAAGCATGTCCACTTTCTTTGTTGAGACTACTGAAATTTAATTATAATTATGTAGCTCATCACTATCTTCAATTCTTTATTTAGTCTTGTTACTTACTGAGTTGGTTGTACTCACGCTATACCATGCACTTCGTGTGTAGATCCATGTGTTTCTAGACACGGTGGGTGTTGATATTTTGCACACCTGATCGTTGGAGACTTTTGGGTTTCTACCCCATTTTATGAAATCCTTTTGGCATTTAAAACTACTTTGACTCATTTTCTGTTGAATGCTGGGAAATTTTTTGAAATGTCGGCTTGCCTAGTACCACGATAGGTGCCATCACGACAGGTTAGGATTTCAGGTCGTGACAAGTTGGTAGCAGAGCTTAGGTTAAATAGGTCTGACGAGTCATGATCAGGTTTAGTAGAGTCTTGGGGATCGATACGAAGACGTCCGTACTTATCTTCGAGAGGCTGCCAAACCCTTAGGAAACTTCACATTCTTGTATTCTTGTCGTGCAGATTTATTGATTCTGGTAACTAAACTTCTGTTATTCTATTCTCTCATAGAAGTGAGGACACGTACTACTGGGCAGGATGGACATCCACCAGTACCACCAGTTAGGGTCGCGAGAGGCCTAGGTTGCAGTAGGGCAGAGGTGCAGCTCGTACAACAGCTAGGGCAGCACCTGCAGATCCACCAGTTGCCCTAGTTCAGGAACAAGTTCCAGTTATGGATGAGCCAGTAGGGCTAACTAAGGCACAAGCTGTGCCCATTGTGATTCCAGGCCTTTAAGAGGCCTTAGCTCATATTCTGACAGTGTGAACCATTCTTGCCTAGGCGGTCTCTATTCCGGCTGTAGCAGCCACTTATCAGGCCGGGGAGGTACTTAGATTCCCGCCGCCCGCACACTAGAGCAGCTGATACAGGGACTCCAGAAATCGGGGGCACTACCAGCCAAGCTGGTTGCAGCTGCTCAAGCCCATGTGGTCCCCGTTATGACTGATGATGAGCAGAGGAGATTGGAGAGGTTCGGGAGGCTCCAGCCTGCGTCTTTCAGTGGGGGTAGAGTCGAAGGGTGCCCAGGGTTTCTTGGACAAGTGTAAAAGGATTCTTCATACAGTAGGTATTTTAGAGACCAGTGGGTTCTCATTAACTACTTTTCAGTTCATTGAGGCTACCTTTAGATGGTGGGAGGCTTATGAGAGGCGTAGGGAGGTCGGTGCAGCACCACTTATATGGTAGGAGTTCTCCGTTCTCTTCTTGGAGAAGTTCGTGCCTAAGTCCCGTAGAGAGGAGCTGTACAGATAGTTTGAGCAACTTCGTCATGATGGTATGTCCGTGACGCAGTACGAGATGAGGTTTTCAAAGTTTGCCCATCATGTAGTTTGGTTGGTTCCCACTGCTAGGGAGAGGATCAAGAGGTTCATTGACGGCCTCACATATCAGATATGGTTGCTTATTACTAGAGATATGGTATCTGGTGCTACTTTCAATGAGGTTATTGACATAGCTCGGCAAATAGAGTTGGTCGACATCCAGGAGCGAGGTGAGAGGGAGGCCAAGAGGCCTCATGGATTGGGAGGTTTCAGGTGTTTCTTTTGGGGGATAGTTCTACCACGGCAGGGGTCGTCCTTTCAGGCATGCTAAAATGGCTCGTCCAGTTCACCGTGGTGCATCATCCGGTAAACGTTCTTACAGCTCTCATTAGGGCCATTCATCTGCCAGTGCTCTTCCAGCTCATAGTTAGTCCCCTGCTCCATTGGTTCAGGGCTCATCTATGTCAGGTCCTTCTACCAGTTATCCCGGTGCTCGGGGCTCCCTTCAGTCCCCATCACCAGCACCAGGGAGTTGCTTTAAGTGTGGTGAGTTTGGACATGTGTGGAGGTAGTGTCCTCATCGTCAGGGAGCTCTGGCAGAGTAGAGGAGTCAGGTTGCGACTTTTGCACCGGTTGCTATACCACCCGCTCAGCCAGCTCGGGGTGGGACCCAGTCAGCTAGAGGTTGCCCTAGAGGGGGAAGGTGATCAGGTGGCGGTTAGCCCCGATTCTGTGCTCTTCCCTCCATACCAGATGAGATAGCTTCAGATGCAGTAATCACAGGTACTGTCTTAGTTTGCCACAGGGATGCTTCTATATTATTTGACCATCATTCCACTTATTCGTATGTATCATCGTATTTTGCTCATTATCTGGATATTCCCCATGAGTCTCTAGTTTCATCTATTCATGTTTCTACGCCGGTGGGCGATACTATTTTTGTGGATCATGTATATCGATCGTGTGTAGTGAGTATTGGGGGATTGGAGACTATAGTTGATATCTTGTTTCTTAGTATGGTTGATTTTGATATGATCTTGGGTATGTATTGGTTGTCTCTATGTCATTATGTTCTGGATTGTCACGCTAAAAATGTGACGTTGGCGATGACGGGGTTGCCATGGATTGAGTGGCGAGGTACTCTAGACTATGTTCCCAGTGGAGTGATTTCATACTTGAAGGTCTAGCGGATGGTTGTAAGGGTTATTTATCTTACTTGGCTTTTGCTAGGGATGTTGGTGCCGATACCCCTGCTATTGATTCTGTTCCGGTGGTGCAAAATTTTCTGGATGTGTTTCCTACAGACTTGTCGGGCATGCCGCCTGACAGGGACATTGATTTTTGGTATTGACTTGGTGCCAGGCACTTAGCCCATTTATATTCCTCCGTACCATATTGAACCGACTGAGTTGAAGGAGTTGAAAGAACAGCTTTAGGAACTTCTTGATAAGGGGTGTATTAGGCCTAGTTTTTCACCTTGGGGTGCACCAGTTAGGATGGTACTATGAGAATGTGCATTGATTATAGGCAGTTGAACAAAGTCACAACCAAGAACAAGTATCCTTTGCCGCATATTGATGATCTGTTTGTCCAGCTTCAATGAGCGAGGGTGTTCTCTAAGATTGATTTGAGGTCTGGGTATCACCAGCTGAAGATTCGGGACTCGAATATTCTTAAGACAACTTTCAAGACCCGTTATGGTCATTATGAGTTCCTTGTGATGTCTTTTGAGCTGACCAACGCCCCAGCAACGTTCATGTGTATGATGAACAGTATGTTTCATCCTTATCTAGACTCGTTTGTTATTGTGTTCATTGATGATATCCTGGTGTACTCTCGTAGCCAGGAGGAGCATGCCCTGCATTTGAGGATTGTGTTTCAGCGGTTAAGGGAGGAGAAGCTTTATGTTAAGTTCTCCAAGTGTGATTTTTGGATCAGTTCAGTGGCGTTCATGGTGTACAGAGAGGGTATTCAGGTGGATCCGAAAAAGATAGAGGTGGTTCAGAGTTAGCCTAGACTATCCTCAACTACAGAGATTCAGAGCTTTCTAGGGTAGGCTGGTTATTACCATCGCTTCGTACATGGGTTCTCGTCTATTGCATCGCCCTTGACCAGATTTCCCCAAGAGTGTGCTTCTTTCAGGTGGTCGGCTAAATGTGAGAAGAGCTTTCAGAAGCTCAAGACTGCCTTGACCACATCTCCAGTTCTAGTTCTACCATCATTTTTTGGTTCTTATACAGTGTATTGTGATGCTTCTCGGATCGGTATTGGGTGTGTTTTGATGCAGGGGGTAGAGTGATTGCTTATGCTTCGTGCTAGTTGAAGCCTCATGAGAAGAACTACAATGTTCATGATTTGGAGTTGGCTGCCATTGTTCATGCATTGGAAATTTGGAGGCACTATCTCTATGGTGTGTCTTTTGAGATATTTACAAATCATTGGAGCCTCCAGCACTTGTTCAAACAAAAGGATCTAAATTTGAGGCAGCGGAGATGGTTGGAGCTGCTAAAGGACTATGATATCACCATTTTGTATCATCCGGAGAAGGCCAATGTGGTGGCCGATGCCTTGAGTAGGAAGGCAGTGAGTATGGGTAGCCTTGCATTCATTCCTGTTGGTGAGAGACCTCTTGTAGTTGATGTTCAGGCATTGGCCAACCAGTTTATGAGATTAGATGTATTGGAGCCCAGTCGGGTTCTAGCTTGTGTGGTTTCTTGGTCTTCTTTATTTGATCGCATCAGAGAGCGCCAATATGATGATCATCATTTGCTTGTCCTCAAGGAAAAGGTTCAGCAAGGTGATGCTAGAGATATGACTATTGGAGATGATGGGGTGTTGAGGATGCAGGGCCGGATATTTGTGCCCAATGTAGATGGGCTTCGTGAGTTGATTCTTGAGGAGGCCCACAGCTTGCGGTATTCCATTCATCCGGGTGCCGCGAAGATGTACTAAGACCTGAGGCAGCACTATTTGTGGAGGAGGATGAAGAAAGATATACTGGGTTTTGTAGCTCGGTGTCTTAACTATCAGCATGTAAAATATGAGCATCAGAGACCAGGTGGATTGCTTTAGAGGATAGAGATTCTGAAGTGGTAGTGGGAGCGGATCACCATGGATTCCGTAGTTAAACTCCCACAGACTTCGAAGAAGTTCGATAGTATTTGGGTGATTGTAGATTGGCTTACCAAGTCCACGCACTTCATTCGAGTTTGTACTACTTATTGTTTAGAGCGGTTGACTGAGATTTACATCCGAGAGATTGTGCGCCTTCACGGTGTGCCAGTTTCCATCATTTGAGATAGAGGCACACATTTTACATCGCAGTTTTGGAGAGCCGTGCAGCGAGAGTTGGGTACCCTGGTTGAGTTGAATATAACATTTCACCCTCAGACAGATGGACAGTCCAAGCGCACTATTCAGATATTGGAGGATATGCTACGCGCTTGTGTCATTAATTTCGGGGGTTCATGGGACCAGCTTCTGCCGCTCACGGAGTTTGCTTACAATAACAGTTATCAGTCGAGCATTCAGATGGCTCCGTATGAGGCTTTGTACGGGATACAGTGTAGATCTCTAGTGGGTTGGTTTGAGCGGGGTGAGCGGGGGTGAGGCTAGGCTATTGGGTACTGACATGGTTCAGTATGCATTGGACAAGGTTAAATTCATTCAGGAGCAGCTCCGCACGGCACAGTCTAGACAGAAGAGCTTTGCCAACAGGAAGGTCTGTGATGTGTCTTGCATGGTTGGGGAGAAGGTTATGCTGAAGGTTTCACCCATGAAGGATGTTATGAGGTTTGGGAAGAAGGGAAAGTTAAGCCATCCATTTATTGGACCATTTGAGGTGCTTCAGAGGATTAGGAGGTGGCTTACAAGCTTGACTTGCCACGTAGTTTTTCAAGTGTGCATCCAATATTTCATGTTTCTATGCTCCGAAAGTATGTCGACAATCCGTCTCATGTTTTGGAATTCAGCATGGTTCAGCTGGATGGTGATATGACTTAAGATGTGGAGCCGGTGGCCATTTTGGATCGGCATGTTCGAAAGTTGAGTTCAAAGGTTATAGCTTCAGTGAAGGTGCAGTGGAAATGTCAACCTATTGAGGAGGCTACTTGGGAGACCGAGCGAGATATGCGGAGAAGATATCCACACCTATTTGTGGCTCCAGTTATGCTTCTAGACCCGTTCGAGGACGAACGTTTGTTTAGGGGGGGGAGATGTAACGACCGGGCCGGTCATTTAGAGAATTTTTGCCCCGTTCCCCCATTTTCTGGTCCTTATATGACTTATAGTTATTACGTGACTTCTAGTTGGTTCGTGTCCGGAAGAATTTCAAAATGAATTGAGACACTCAGTCTCATAATTGAAAGCCTAAGTGGAAAACGTTGACCGAATGTTGACTTATGTGTAAACGACCCCGGATTTGAATTTCATGGTCCCGTTAGCTCGGTTGGGTGATTTTGGACTTAGGAGCATGTCCACATTGTGATTTGGAGGTCCATAGAGGAATTAGGCTTGAAATGGCGAAAGTTGAATTTTTGGGAAGATTGACCGGGAGTGGACTTTTTAATATCGGGGTCGGGTTGGGATTTCGGAACTTGGAGTAGGTTCGTGGTATCATTTGTGACTTGTGTGCAAAATTCGAGGTTAATCGGGCGTGATTTGATAGGTTTCGGCGTTATTTGTTGAATATGAAAATTTTAAAGTTCATTAGGCTTGAATTGGTGTGCAAATCGTGTTTTTGATGTTGTTTGAGTGTTCGACCAAGTTTTTATGATGTTTTCAGACTTATTGGTATGTTTTGTAAAGGTTTCAGGGGCCTCAGGGTGATTTTGGGTGGTTAACGGATCAAGGTTTGAAGTTGAAGAGCTGCTGAAGTTTGAGGACTACTGGTGTAATCGCACCTCCGGAGTGGGCACCGCAGGTCCAAGCCCGCAGAAGAGGGAAGAGATCTACATAACCGGGCAAGGAAGAGATGGCAGAGCCGTAGAGAGATTTCGAAGGGATTCTTGAGGTAAGTCACTTGTGTTTAAATTTCTTCAATAATTATGTTTCCCCATTGATTTTCACACCTAGTTGGTGTGTTTTTGAGGTGTAATTTGGGGGTCTAAGGCTAGGGATTTCGAGAATGTTTTTGGGGATTTGAGTAGCGATTTGGTATCGGATTTTGATAAATTTGGTATGACTAGACTCATGATTGAATGGGCTTTCGGGTTTTGTGACTTTTGTTGGATTTCAAGACATGGGCCAAGGGGTCAGCTTTTAGCCGATTTCGGATTTTGACTTATAATTTTGTGTTTTCTTGTGGAATTGATTCCTTTAGCCCGTATTGATTGTATTTTACTGCTTGTGGCTAGATTTGGGACATTTGGCGGCCGATTTGTGAGGCAAAGGCGTATTGGAGTAGAGTTTTAGCTCGGATTTAGGTAAGTAACAGTTCTAAATCTGGTTCTGAGGGTATGAAACCCCGGATTTTTATGTTATGTGATTGGTTTGGAGGTGACGCACATGCTAGGTGACAGGTGTGTGGGCGTGCACTGTAGGAATTGTGACTTGGTCCATTCCGTGGAACTATAAAGTTGAATAACTTGTTGTTAGGTATATGCCCTCCATGTGTTATAGAAATTTGACTGTAAATCATGTTAGAATTCATATTTAGGTTATATGTTAGTACTTTTGGGACCCGCAGAGGCCGTGGTACCTGTTGAATTACCTGCTAAATGCTATTTGTACTCATTCTCAGTTTTTACTCGCATATCATATCTCAGTCTCTATTATTTCCTCGTTGATACATCATATTGTTGTTGTTTGGGCTCATTTTCATGATTTCTGAGAGCCCGAAAGACTGGAGAGATTATTGACTAAGTGAGGCCGAGGGCTTGATTGTGAGGATGTTTTTGGGATCGGTCTGCACGCCGCATCATGTTTCATTGATTTATGCCATGATTGGCTTGATATAGCACTTGGGATGAAGGAGCCCCTCCGATGTCTGTACACACTCCTAGTAAGCGCAGGTACCTACTGAGTCCGAGCACCGAGTGCCAAGTGTCGAGTGACTGTGAGGAATGAGTGATTGTGAGGTTGGAGTGACTAGGACGACTGAGTGACTGGTGCTTTGAGAGGCTGTATAAGATTTCATTGTTGTTGCACATAGTTGCCATATATAACTATTTTGAAACCTTCTGAGAGATATTTTATTCAGTTTTACTTGAATTTGGCATGTATAAACTGATTTGACTTAAATTGTCGGATTTGAAAGCATGTCTACTTTCTTTGTTGAGACTACTGAAATTGAACTATAACTGTGTAGCTAGTCACTATCTTTAGTTCTCTATTTAGTCTTGTTACTTATTAAGTTGGTTGTACTCACGCTACACCCTGTACTTCATATGCAGATCCAGATGTTTCTGGACATGGTGGGTGTTGATATTTCGCATAGCTGATTGGTGGAGACTTTGAGGTAGCTGCCCGATGTTCGCATTCCTTGTTTCTCCTTCCTTATCTTTTCTTCTATTGTATTTTGATCCAAACTTTCATAGACAATTCTTTTCTAGACTGGTGATGTATAGATGCTCATGGGCTCAGTGATACCCCGATTTGGGAGTTATTTTCCGCATTTGTGTCTGGGTTTCTACCCCATTTTATGAAAGCTTTTTGGCATTTAAAACTACTTTGACTCATTTTCCGTTGAATGTTGGGAAAATTTTGGAAATGTCGGCTTGCTTAGTACCACATTAGGCGCCATCACGATAGGTTAGGATTTTGGGTCGTGATACACCTGGTCCAGGGTTGTATCATATATTTGAGTTGTTATGGCTTTTGTACTTTAGTTTAGATTATTACAGTTATTTCAGCTTCTTTCTTATCATTTAATTTGAATTATTGAATACGGATAAATTGTTCTAACATTGGCTTGCCTAGCAAGTAAAATGTTAGGCGCCATCACGGTTCCGAAGGTGAGAATTTCGGGTGACACAAAATTTTGTCGATTTAAAAGTCATAAAAATTATGAAAGTAAGAAAATGACTCAGTTATTCTTATCGTTTATCACATTTGAATATTTGGCTGTATTCAGCTCTTGATTGGTATGTAAACAATACTCGTGGGAAACAAGTTAATTATAATATAAAAATACTTAAGCACTTATACATATGATTCATATCATTAAAAATGCATAAGTTTCATTTAATAATTATATTATTACAAGATATTCATGTATTTTCCCGTGAAAATACAACAGAAGTGAAAGACATAAAATTTTAACGATAATCTAGTTTAGTTTTGCTAAGTGGTTGCGTTTTCTATTCTCATTACTCCATAAATATAGTTTTGTCATTTGTTCTAATTATTGAGTTTAGATTTAACTTATTATGCAAAAATTGATAAATAAAAAAAGGAAAGTAATTTAAATTTAGTATAAAAATGTGATATAGTTCATATATATAGGTCAAAGGTAAAATAGAAGGAATTAAACACACTAGATTTTAAAACCTCTAAACTAATGATAGAATAAGTTACAGATAAAATTAGTTTTGTCGCTACTATTTTACCCAATTCTATGGAAGCATTTCTTAGCAAAATACGCTTGTCACGACCCAAAACCCGCTATAGGATATGATGGCGCCCAACGTTGCCGTTAGGCAAGCCAACGGTGGACTATCACATAGGTTGTTCAGTTTATTACTTTTGAAGTCATAAATTTTAATAAGGAAAGACATTTACACTTTTAAATCCACGTGGACGTACAAACTCAGTAGTTTATAAAAGAAATAAAAGGCGATGATAATATACAGAACCGTAAGCATCAACTAGCATATTTCAAAATCTGGTATCACAAGTGCATGGGCATTTACTATGGAGTAAAATAATATAAAATATCTGTCTGAAATGTAAATAAGACAGGACAAAGTGAATAGTACGGTGGGGACTTTGTGGAGTGCGATGCGTAGCCTGGAATGCAAATCACATAAACTCTCCTTAACAGTTGCACCTACGCGCCAAGATGATCACCAAATGAACCTGTCAAATCCAGCACATTTAGTGCAGAAGTGCAGCATGAGTACGTAAATCAACGCGTACCCAGTAAGTATCTAGCCTAACCGCGAAGAAGTAATGATGAGGGATCGACATCGACACTTACTAGTGGTCCAATAAATCAATATGGTTAGTCATAAATAGATACGAAGCACAACAGTAGTAGTGAGGTAAATTTGTAACTAACACAGTCTTCCAAAAATTTCTTTTACCGATATCAATTTCTACATCTCGTATTCTATCTCAACAACACAGAAATATCAAGTGCCAATATCAAACGGATAAGGAAGTACAACATAAAGTGTCGGGCGTCAGTGGAAGGATAATCTCGTGATTATTTTGACTGCTAGCGATATAACGCATGATTATGCCGAGGTCGTACGGCCCGATCCAGAATAATGTGCACACTGCCGAGGGTCGAGCGGCACGAACCATAGATGCATCTGTTATACTGTCGAGACTTTCGGCCCGCTCCACAAGAAAGCCAGCATAATGAGTTCAAATAATTCAAATATTACATGATAAAGTCCTAAGTCTACTCGGACATAAACATGCTTTAGCTACGTACAGACTCTCGTTACCTCGTGCGTACGTAGCACCCACAACTAGTAGCACATGACAATTACATACCTAGGGGTAGTTTCCCACTAACAAGGTTAGACAGGAGACTTACCTCGCTCCGAAGTTCCATAACCGGCTCCAATGCCACTCCAACACCTCAAACCGATACCCATCGCTCCAAAACTAGTCAAATAATGTGCCAACCAATAAAAATATACTCTAATACTTATAATAAGTCAATTCATACCAATTTCCAACTCCGCTCGAAAAGTCAATAAAGTCAACCCTCGGGTCCACGTGCCCGAATTCCGAAACTTTTCGAAGATAAACTTTACCCATAACACCACGAAGTCAAATATATAATTAATTTCAAATTCCACGTTCAATTTCATGGTCAAAATTCAAAATGCCAAATTTTAGGTTTTCTACCAAAATCCCAAATTTCTACTAATTTTCATGTTTAAATCACTATATAAACCTTGTATTTAACTCACAATATGCGGGAATTACTTACCTTGACAAGGATGATGAAAATATTCCCTCCAAGAGCTCCAAAAAATGCCCAACCAAATAAAAATGGGAGAGAAATGGGCTAGGTCCCGCATTAAATCAATCTGCCAAGGCATGCTCTTCTTCGCGATCATGGAAAGACCATCGCGAAGGCTAAAAATCACTGCCTCCAAATTTTCCTCTACGCGTTCGCAACCTCCTCGTTACATTCGCGACCTCCTCGTTGCGTTCGCGATCTCCTCGTCGCGTTCGCGAAGCCTTTTGACCCCTACCCTTCACGTTCGTGGGGGTGGAGCTGCGTTCGCGAAGGCTTAACTGCTCCAGGCCCAGCTCCACTTTCCTTCTACGCATTCGCGACCTCCCTGTCGCGTTCGGGTTTTTTGCCTCAGCTTCCCCTCCGCATTCGCGTACACTGCGTTGCGTTCGCTATGGACAAATCCAGCAGCCCCTAAAAATCCTTCTTCGCGAACGCGTGAATCCCTTCGCATTCGCGAAGAACAAAACCAGACACCGGGTTAGAAAGGAGACTTACCTCGCTCCGAAGTTCCATAACCGGCTCCAATGCCACTCCAACACCTCAAACCGATGCACGTCGCTCCAAAACTAGTCAAACAATGTGAAAACCAATAAAAATATACTCTAATACTTATAATAAGTCAATTCATAATAATTCTCAACTCCGCTCGAAAAGTCAATAAAGTCAACCCTCGGGTCCACGTGCACGGATTCCTAAACTTTTTGAAGATAAACTTTACCCATAACACCACGAAGTCAAATATATAATTTATTCCAAATTTCACCTCCAATTTCATGGTCAAAATCCAAAATGCCAAATTTTAGGTTTTCTACCAAAATCCCAAATTTTTACTAATTTCCATGTTTAAATCACTATATAAACCTTGTATTTAACTCACAATAAGTGGGAATTACTTACCTTGACATGGATAATGAAAATATTCCCTCCAAGAGCTCCAAAAAACGCCCAACCAAATGAAAATGGGAGAGAAATGGGCTAGGTCCCGCATTATATCAATCTGCCAAGGCATGCTCTTCTTCGCGATCACGGAAAGACCATCGCGATCGCGAAGGCCAAAAATCACTGCCTCCAAATTTTCCTCTACGCGTTCGCGACCTCCTCATCGCGTTCGCGAAGCCTTCTGACCCCTAGCCTTCATGTTTGTAGGCGTGGAGCCGCGTTCGTGAAGGCTTAACTGCTCCAGGCCCAGCTCCTCTTTCATTCTATGCATTCGCGACCTCCCTGTCGCGTTTGCGTAGTTTGCCTCAGCTTCCCCTCCGCATTCGCGTCCACTATGTCGCGTTCGCGATGCACAAATCCAGCAGCTCACAAAATTCCTTCTTCACGAACGCGTGAATCTCTTCGCATTCGCGAAGAACAAAACCAGACACCAGGTTAGAAAGGAGACTTACCTCACTCCGAAGTTCCATAACCGGCTTCCGAGCCCTTCAAACAACTTGAGTCGAATCACAACGTTACAAAACTAGCCAATGATTATGCAAACCCATTAATATATACTTAAATACTCAATATAATCCAATTTATAACAATTTCCAACCCCGATCGAAAAGTCGATAAAAATCACCCTCGGGCCCACGTGCCCGAATTCCAAAAATTTTCGAAGATAAACTTTACCCAAAACCTCACAAACTCAAATATATAGTTTATTCTCAATTCCATGCTTAATTTCTTGGTCAAAATCCAAAAATACCAAATTCTAGTTCTTCTACCAAAACCCCCACAATTTTTACTAATTTCCATGTTTAAATCCTATACAAACCATGTATTTAACTTATAATAAGTGGGAATCACTTACCTTGGCATTGATGACGAAGAATGAGCTCCAAACTCGCTCCAAGACCGGCTCTCATGGAGAAAATGGGGTGAAAATGAGCCAAGCCCTCGTTTTTAAAGAACACACTGCCCAACCCCGACGTCCGCACCTGTGGTGCCTTGGCCGCATCTGCGGTCCCGTACCTGTGGAAATTCCATCGCAGGTGCGGCTCTAGCTCGGACCAAAATTCTCGCACCTGCGCTACTCTCTTCGCACCAGCACCTTTGCAGGTGCGGCTCCAGCTCGGCCCAACATTCTCGCACCTGCGCTACTCTCTTCGCACCAGCGCCTTCGCAGGTGCGTAAATCTTTCTGCTCCTGCGGTTCTTAGCAGCCTGCCCTCTCCGCTTCTGTGAGACATTTTCCCACACCTGCGGTGCTCTTCACGCAGGTGCAGTTACACTAGATGCTCAGCTGCTTCAGCCCTTCTTCAAATTCCAAATTTGATCCGTTAACCACCTGGAATCCACCCGGGGCCCTCGGGACCTTGGCCAATTATACCAACACGTACCAAAATACATTACGAACTCAGTCGAGCCTTAAAATCACATCAAACAACGTTGAAATCATGAATCACACCCCAATTCAAACTTAATGAACTTTGAAACTTCAACTTCTACAATCGATGCCGAAACCTATCAAATCATGTCCGATTGTCCTCAAATTTTGTACACAAGTCACATTTGACACTACAGACCTACTCCAACTTTTGGAATTGGAATTCGACCCCGATATAAAAAAGTCCACTCCCGGTCAAATTTCTCAAAATTATCCAAATTTTCAACTTTCGCCAAATGACCCCAAAATGACCTGCGGACCTCCAAATCCATTTCCGGACGCGCTCCCAATACCGGAATCACCATACGTAGCTATTCCCATACTCGGAATTCCAAACGTACATCGATAACATTGAAATGCACTTCAACCCAAATTTATGAAATTGTTCCAAAATGCTAACTTCCACAATAGGTGCCGAAATGCTCCCGGGGAATCCAAAACCCAATCCGGACATACGCCCAAGTCCGAAATCATCATACAAACCTGTTGGAACCTTCAAATCCCGATTGTGAGATCGTTTACTCAAAAATCCAACCTTAGTCAATTCTTCCAACTTAAAGCTTCTGAAATGTTTTCTTTCCAAATCAACTCTGAACTCTCTTAATCTCAATTCTGACTACGCGTACAAGTCATAATACCTGAAGTGAAGTTTCTGATGGACTCAAACTGATGAACGACGCACTAGAGCTCAAAACGACCGGTCGAGTCATTACATTCTATCCCACTTAAACATGCGTTCGTCATCTAACGTGCTAAGAACTGCGTTGGAGTTGTCCGAAATCACTGTTTAACACCTCATGCACCTACCCGTGCTACCACAACTCAGTTGAGCACATTAGCTCAATCAAGTCTGAAGATATTCTCTTTTATTTAGGCTAATAAGCCTTAGAGCCAAATTCCAACATCCGGAATCTTCTGTCAGGCTTGTTTCCAACATACGATCACCGTATCAACCACCACACGATGTACCAAAACATGACTGCATACCTTTGCTGAATTCACACCATGCACCGCATAATTCACATGACCATAATGACATCCTCTCAAAATAATAGTCGAAATTCCACGAACCTGATATGCACAACACACCTCATGCCACATACATGTCCTGCTCCAACTCTTGTAATGCTGCCGCAGGGGAAACGATGCGTAGAAATTTACAACCAACTGCCAGGTCAACCATTCATTGAGTTCCTCCCCTTGACAAAAACCATTATCTCATTCTGGACTGAATATCCATATTTACTCTTTAACAATGCCTCATACCGATCTGATTACACTGACCCCAGGTCCAATAATCTCGTCTCTCCTAGTATAAGTTGCCTAGGAAATAAGCCACCTCAGACTCTGCCAAAAATCTCATATGATGTCATAATGTCCCGAAAACTACAAACTTGAATGTGATACATAAGGAAAACGAATCTCTGGAAGGGACTACTCAACCCACACGAAAATAGATATAGGGGACTGTAATCAACATCCCCACTGTTGCGGTGTGCAACCCGATCCAAATAATATACCCGTGGCGGCGTGCCACCCGATCCATACATAAAATCTAAATAAAGAGATACTTATCGAGCTAGAATGCTCATTACTACAAAATACCTGAATATCGGCCACAAGCACGCTAAGTGCATAATACCATCCCTAGGGAGATAGATAGCGCCAGACGCTACAAAACTCAAGCACAACTAAGGTGCGATATATGATTTGAATCTCGAGAGCCATCCTGCTCACATAACACCATCGCTATGCGGAACCTCAAAACATAAGAAAATTACCAAGTCGTTTCACAACTCACACGGCACAATATAGTATTACATGAAATAGCCGATGATGAAGCGACATCCAACATCCGAATACTCCTCCATAAGGAGCGCTATGCTGAAATGAACACATTCATCCTGCTATAGAGCCTATATTCATATTTAATCCATCCATAGACCTCAAGCCGATTCTGATCACACTGTACTAGGCTAATAACCTTTCAAGGATCCATAATAACCCTTTTTCCCATAACACACAAGAACCACCATCATAACCGGAACAAACTTCCACAGTCCACAACAAAGTGAACCAAGCGCCCTCCAGGCATAAATTCTCGAATCAACGATATTACCACAGTCTCCATACTTGGTTTCAATCTTCACTTAATCAAGTGACTACATGCCACTCTTACACAATCTTTCCGTGGGACACGCTCCCACGACCTTCTGCACCAGGTAACAAGTCTGCACATCCATACCACCGGTCACACTAATGTGGTAAAGCATATCAAGAACCCACAATCAGTACGCAAAGCCTCTTACATAGGACACCGATCTCAGGTGACACTAGAGACAATATCGGCTTATTCTAAACATCTAAATTCCTTTTCCTGCTCATCCGATCTCGTGACATCCTTGTCAATACCGAACTCCAACCTCAATCCCTAATCTTTCAAATTTCATGCCACTCACCGCACCTATCTTTCCAATACGCGAGACCCAAGAATTGCATCGTAGCTCCTAAACCACCAATAGGATACGCACTTCACTTTGTAGAAACCTTTCACTTTACTCATTTCAGGAGAATCATTGCAACACAAGACTGAATTCTCATAACTGTAGAACACACAAATCCTCGAGTAGTGATCTAAACCACCTTAACCCTTCCAGGATCCGCCTACACATAACATGCCATAATACTCGAATGCATCCAAATACAATCAATTACGGCGGCCGTCAAGCCTCGCACGTCCCGCCACAAAATCACATGCATAATATAATCACGCTGGAGGAACTGATCACTGCCACCATCATGCCAATTCAACCATGTCTAACCGATCTGACTTCTTCTAATTTATCCTTAACTTGTCTTAGAAATAATAATATCCCCAGTCAACATATAACAAACTCAATCCGCATTCATCCTGAGCGGCCTTGAATCATGAGACTATGTTGTCTCAAATCCCATGAACCATCTCATACCCTCCTTGTGCGCATATTCGCATCTTGAACTGGTACACCCATTCTGATAATTCCTCTATGAGTCCGAAGTTATTTTCTCTCATTCCTCCAATACTACACCGCAGACCGAAGGTAACATAGAACACTCCAAGCCCCTTTTCATAATCTGCAAAAGCTCGATACTCAACCATACTACTAGCTCGAAATCCTTAGGCACCGTACTTTGATTTGTTTTTTTTGAACCCACTAGAATTATTGCTGAGAGTCACCCACTCCGACCTGGTCCCTAATATAATCAACTCCAAGGCTATGCTAGCATATGAACACTCTCTCAATAAGCACCCGATTGAATCGCTTTCCTTGTACATCACATCTACACGAAACATAAACTATGATTCTTCCTAAAGCCTGAACATGAATCGATAAGGACAATTATAGCACACATTCCTTAAATCCTTTGCCCAAATCACCACTGATGACCCTCTTCCTTAGTCATAATATCTCACCAATATGCCGATAACCAGAAATCTCACAATTAGCCGACCATGCAATCCAACCGTAGGCGGTGGAACTCTCCCACTTAGCTTGAAACTACCATTGCATAAATCTAGAATCCGCAAAGATTCTTTATTCATCGTTGAACTGATCTTGCACAACCAACTCGCCAAATTCCTTGAAATCCTTCCATTTGATCTTTCATAAACACTCTGAATCACTAACCACATTCACATATTCGACCTCTTGCCGGATAACCAGTAGAATTCTTTTGTGACAGCCCCATCAACACCACACAACCGCTAACCTTCTCACAAGAGATAACCCACCTGTGGAAATTCCATGCCGGCATCATCCAATACCGCTGCACTAGGTACAATAACTACGAAATCAATAACCCATCCTGAGCCCGTGCTCATTCACCAGCTGTACAGGTTCGTTCACTCCTCATGGACATCAACTAAAGGTGCAACAATACATTCTAATACAAAGTGATGTTGTATCCTTCTTCATATCAAGCAACTCCCTCCTGTCACACCCACTATTCCTCAATATAACAGCCAATATTTCAAATTAAGTCCGTAGACCTAGTCACGGTCCACCATGAATCTCAAATCACTCTAAACTTTCTCGAGGCATGTAGTCATCCTACCACAAAACCCATATACTACCCTTCCCCAAAGGCGAATCAAAGAAAATCATAACACCGGCAAACTTAACACATTCAATCAAGGACGACGACACCACATCTTGGATGAAGATTCCATCATATTAGAAAATACCAAGCCTCATTACTCCATCAACCCAAATCTGGACATTCATAGGCCAATTGCTTTTCCTTCGCCGAAATAGGATACTGAATCTCGGAACCATGAACTAAGTAAACCTCCTTCCAAGTCATTCACTGCCCCGACACACAGGCAAGCATCCTACCATCACATCAATACTATGCGACAACAACTCCTAAGCACCATAACAACCTGTGCATAGACTCAAAGCTCTCATAAGTATAGTTACTAAGCTAAAATGACAGAATATCCTTCTGCAAGGTGATGGCAATAGCCCAAACATTCTGCACCACATCTGTAGTTCCATTAAAATTCCTCAATTCCCAATTTGTAACCAGCGCTTCCTGTCGCACAAGATTGAATCGGAAGGAAATGAAGGCATAAGCCTCAAAGGAATCAAATTGCACGATGAGGAATCAAGAAGGGAAGTGCTCCTAACAGCCCTGTAGCCTCTCTAAGATAAGTACAGACGTCTCTATACCGATCCGCAATACTCTACTAGACTTGGTCATGACTCGTGAGACCTAAGCGAATCTAGTGCTCTAATAGCATGTTGTCACGACCGAAAATCCATATAGGTCGTGATGGCGCCGGACTCTACTGTCAGGCAAGCCCACAATAAATACTTAATTAGGTTCTCATTTTGTTACTTTGAAAATTCTATTTTCCTTCAATTAAATAGCAAACGATGGAGTTTAAAAAGTAAATAATAATATTTTCAACAATTTCAATACAAGACAACCCATAATCACCCCAAAACCCGGTGTCACAAGTGCATGAGCATCAACAAGGAAGGAAAAATAAAATACAATAACTGTCCGAGATTCAAATTTGGACAGAAAAGAATAATACAATACACTAAGGGAGACTCCATTGGCTGCGAATCGTCGTAAAGAATGCAGCTCACCTAAGTCCCTGCCATAATCGCGCCTCTGCGCCCACAAGGCCACTAAACATATGTGTACCTGCACAAAAATGTACAACTAGTGTAGCATGAGTACGTAAATCAATGCGTACCTAGTAAGTATCTCGCCTAACCCTGAAGAAGTAGTGACGAGGGGTCGACTTCGACATTTACTAGTGGTCTAGTAATATCAGGTACAATAAAGAAGTGAATAAATATGAGACAGAGTAAATATATGAAACAAACAAATATAAAATACGTGATACAATTTTCCTCTTTACAATTTACTCAAGCTCTCAAATGGCAAGTCCCCTCCGTAATCGGAGAATATATATATATATATAGTGGATTTCATCAAAGAGGTTGTCATAATTCAAATCAGGGAAAAACCCTCAGATACATCATCTAACAATCTATATCTCAAGCCACTGAAGCAATGCCAAGTATTATTAGTTCCAAAAAGTTATCATGCGCAAGTCAATGCCGAGGTCATACGGCCCGATCCAACATAAATATTTAAACTGTGTACTGCCGAGGGTCGAATGACGCGAACCATAGATGCATCTATTAACCTGCCGAGGCGAACGACCCGATCACATAAGAGTGGTAGAAGGAAATACCCCGCTCGCGAATCATACTTGCGACGCGGTCAAATATAAATTTAACATTAAGATGATATCTCTTTCTTGATTCTTTTCAAAATAAGGGAAATTCAGGTTGTAGCCTTTTAAGAAAATTACTCCGCTCGCGAAACATACATGCTACGCGGTTACACATAGAATTTTTAAGCTATTATAGCACTACTCAATCCTTTTCGAAATTACGAAGTTCAAATGAAACATTTTAAATATTAAGTTCTTCAATTTCAACTCCTTTCAAAAAATTTAATAATCAAACTCAATCTCTCTCCCTCTGAAGGGAGACAATAAACATAAATCAATAACAATATCAACAAGGCATGATATGAGCCTAAAACTACCCGGACATCGGCATAGCTAGTAACTACGTACGGGCTCTCGTCACCTCGTGCATACGTAGCCCCCACAAATAGAAGCACGCAATTATTTAGTTCACCATGGGGTCAATTCCCTCTTACAAGGTTAGAAAGGAGACTTACCTCGCTCCAATGTTCCATAACCGGATTCCGAGCCCTTCAAACAACTTGAGTCGATGCACAACGCTCTAAAACTAGCCAATTATAATGCAAACCCATTAATATATACTTAAATACTCAATATAATCCAATTTATAACTATTTCCAACCCTGATCGAAAAGTCAATAAAAATCACCCTCGGACCCACGTGCCCAGATTCAAACAATTTTCGAAGATAAACTTTACCCAAAACCTCACGAATTCAAATATATTGTGTATTCTCAATTCCATGCCCAATTTCGTGGTCAAAATCCAAAAATACCAAATTCTAGGGCTTCTACCAAAACCCCCATAATTTATACTAATTTCCATGTTTAAATCCTTATACAAACCATGTATTTAACTTATAATAAGTGCGAATCACTTACCTTGGCATTGATGACGAAGAATGATCTCCAAACTCGCTCCAAGGCCGGATCTCATGGAGAAAATAGGGTGAAAATGAGCCAAGCCCTCATTTTTTAAGAGCACACTGCCCAACCCGACGTCCGCACCTGCGGAAATCCCATCGCAGGTGCGGCTCCAGCTCGGCCCAACATTCTCGCACATGCTCCTTCGCAGGTACGCAAATCTTTCGGCTCATGCGGTTCTCAACATCCTGCCCCTTCCATTTCTGCGAGCCATTTTCCCACACCTACGGTGCTCTTCACGCAAGTGCGGTTACATTAGATGCTCAGCTGCTTCAGCCCTTCTTCAAATTCCAAATTCAATCTGTTAACCACCCAGAATCCACCCGGGGCTCTCGGGACCTTAACCAATTATACCAACACGTCCCAAAACACATTACCAACTTAGTCGAGCTTTCAAATCACATCAAACAATGTTGAAATCATGAATCGCACCCCAATTCAAACTTAATGAACTTTGAAACTTCAACTTCTACAATCGATGCCGAAACCTATCAAATCACGTCCGATTGTCCTCAAATTTTGCACACAAGTCACATTTGACATTACGGACCTACTCTAACTTCTGGAATTGGACTTCGACCCTGATATCTAAAAGTCCACTGCCGGTTGAACTTCTTAAAATTATCCAAATTTCCAACTTTCGCCAAATAACCCTAAAATGACCCCCGGACCTCCAAATTCATTTACAGACGCACTCCCAATACCGGAATCACCATACTGGGCTATTCCCAGACTCGAAATTCCAAACGGACATCGATAACATTGAAATCCATTTCAACCCAAATTTATGAAATTCTTCCAAAATGCTATCTTCCACAATAGGTGCTGAAACGCTCCAGGGGCATCCAAAACCCGATCCGGACATACGCCCAAGTCCGAAATCATCATACCGACCTGTTGGAACCTTCAAATCCCGATTCCGAGATCATTTACCCAAAAATACAACCTTAGTCAATTCTTCCAACTTAAAGCTTCCGAAATGAGAATTTTCTTTCCAAATCAACTTTGAACTCCCTGAATCTCGATTCCGACTACGCGTACAAGTCATAATACCTGAAGTGAAGTTGCTCATGGACTCAAACTGTTGAACGGCGCGCTAGAGCTCAAAACGACCGGTAGGGTCGTTACATATATCTTTTCTAATTTATTTTTAATATTGTTAGTAAAATAATAAAATTACTTAGAAATATTATTCTGAAAATAATTGATATATGTTTAATTTATTTGTTTGCTTGCCTAGCTGTAGTGTTGGGTGCCATCACGACCTATAGGTGCAATTGGGTCGTGACATCCACCACGCTCGAACATATCAAGTCTCATTACTCCATCAACCAAAGCCTGAACATCCATAGTCCGATTGCCTTTCCTCTGCCAGAATTAAATGTCGAACCTCTAAACCATGAACCGAGAAGTCCTCCTTTGGAGTCATTCACTGTCGCGACCCATAAATGGGAAACCTACCATTCACAACAACACATCACGATAACAACACACGAAGATCATAACAATCTGTGCATAGCCTCAAAACCATAGGCAATACTGATACAAGGTTGAAACGACATAACACCCTTCCACAAGACGATGATAATAACTCGCCTGAATACGCAGGGAGAAACATCCATCACCACATATGCAGTACCACTACAACTCCTTGATGACCAATTGTTAACAAGTGCTCTACGTCGCATAAGATTGAGTAGGAAGGTAATAAAGGCATAAGCCTCAAAGGAATCAAATCGCACGATGAAGAATCAAGAAGGGAAGTGTTCCTAACAACCTTGCAGCCTATCAAAGATAAGTACAGACGTCTTTGTACCGATCCGGAAGACTCTACTAGACTTGCTCATAACTCATGATGCCCAAGTGAACATGGCTCTGACACCAAGTTGTCACGACCCAAAACCCGCTATAGGTCATGATGGTGCCCAACGTCGCTGTTAGGCAAGCCAACGGTGAACTATCACATAAGTTGTTCATTTAATTACTTTCGAACTCATAAATTTTAAGAAGGAAGGACATTTACACTTTTAAATCCACAGAAACATTCAAAAATTAATAGTTTATAAAAGAAATGAAAGGCGGTGATAATATATAGAACCATAAGCATCAACTAGCATATCCCAAAACCCAGTGTCACAAGTGCATGAGCATTTACTAAGGAGTACAATAATAATAAAATATCTATCTAAAATGTAAATAAGACAGGACAAAGTTAATAGTACGATGGGGACTCCGTGGACCGCGATGCATAGCCTGGAATGCAGCTCACATAAATTCTCCTCAACAGTTGCGCCTACGCGCCAAGATGATCAACAAATGAACCTGTCAGATCCTGCACATTTAGTGCAGAAGTGCAACATGAGTATGTAAATCAATGCGTACCCAGTAAGTAACTAGCCTAACCTCAGAGAAGTAGTGACGAGGAGTTAACATCGACACTTACTAGTGGTCCAATAAATCAATATGGTAAATCATAAATAGATAAGAAGCACAACAGTAGTAGTGAGGTAAATTTGTAACTAACACAATCATCCAAAATTTCTTTAAATGATATCAATCTCTCAATCTCGTATTCTATCTCAAAAACTCAAAAATATCAAGTTCCAATAACAAACGGATAAGGAAACACAACATAAAGTGTCGGAAGTTGGTGGAAGGATAATCTCGTGAACATTCTAACTGCTAGTGATATAACACACGATTATGTTGAGGTTGTACAACCCGATCCAGAATAATGTGTATACTGCCGAGGGTTGAGTGGCACGAACCATAGATGTATCTATTATACTGCTGAGACATTCGGCCCGCTCCACAAGAAAGTAATGTGGTTACCATATTACGAGACACGTGGTTACAATTAGTACATGAGTACAAAGCGACTATAATCTTTACAGTTTCTCAATAACTTTCCAACAACTCAAGGTGATAAGGCTCGGCCTTATATATATATGTGTTTCTAAATCAAGTTAAATTATAATTTCAATTAATTAAGTTAGCAGAATGAGTTCAAATAATTCAAATATTATATGATAAAGTCCTAAGTCTACCCGAGCATCAATATCACTTCAAACCAAACTTAGAAAATTCTAAAACCTTCAAAATGCCAACTTTCCATAATAAGCGTCGAAATGCTCCCGGGCGACCCGATACTCAACCCGAACATACGCCCAAGACCGAAATCACCATACGAACCTATTGCAACCTTCAAATCTCGATTTCGATATCGTTTACTCAAAAGTCACACCTTAGTCAATTCTTCCAACTTAAAGCTTCTGAATTTAAAATTTTCCATCCGAACTTCCCGAAATGCAACTCCGACCACGCGTACAAGTCATAATACATGAAGTGAAGCTACTCAAGGCCGCAAACCGCAGAACGACGCGCTAGAGCTCATAACGACCGGTCAGTTTGTTACAATGCCATACTTGACTAAATTCATAATGTTTCCTTATTTATTGTACGGTGATAATAAAGTTGTTGACCTATTGGTAGTCCTATATTAAGTCTCTTACATAGTTCAAATAAGAGATACATTAATAACCAAAATTTTAGGTGATTTTAAATTTTTTAAATATTAGGAAAATAGTTAAATTACAATTTGTTTTCAATATAAATTCTGTTTAAAAATAGAATTTATATTGGATAAAATTATAATTTAAATATTTTTCTATTATTTAGGATTTAGGTTTTAAAGGGTAAAAAAGGCAAATGATATTTTGCTAAGAGGCTTCATCATTTAATATAATATAGATATAGATATAAGCTTCTTATTAAGGGTAAAATGTGAAGTCTAAATTAAATTATTTCTAAATCGAGAAAGGTGTCATGGACTAAAAAAGAATTAGATTGAAACGGAGGGAGTATTTATTAAGATAAATTAGGCATTACCCTTGTCATGACCCGGAATTCCCACCCTTGGGACCTTGATGGCGCATAACATTTCACTTGCCAGGCAAACCAATATTAGATTAATTCTTATCAATTTTTATCAAAACACATTAACTGATACTAATTAAACTGAATAACTGAAATAAGACTGAAATAAAATGAGAAAAATCATAATAACTGCAATATCTATATACAACCCTAAAACTGGCGTTACAAGTGCACGAGCGACTAGAATAATACAAATAATAGTCTGAATGAAAGTAAAACTGTCTGAAATTAAATAAATAGCTAGGATAAAGGCAGAAGGGGACTTCAGGGTTGCGAATGCCGAGCAGTTGTACCTCAAGTCTCCGTCAGATGTCCGATCCGAGCAATCTACTGACTTCTGCTGGGACCGACTCCAAAGTTTGCATAAGAAGTGCAGAGTGTAGTATAAGTACAACCGACCCCATATACTCTGTAAGTGCTGAACCTAACCTCGACGAAGTAGTGACGAGGCTAAGATGGGTCACTTACAATAACTTGTACGCAGTATAATAATAATAACTGGAATGAAATGCAGGAAAAGTAAAGTAGTTAACTGATGAAAAGTAAATTCAACCCTCGAACTTAGTAAACCAGAAACATCAGTACTTATAAACGTGTTTGAAAACACTGAAAGCTAACGGAATGTAATAAGAAATACCAAACACATAATCCGTTGCGGCGTGTAACCCGATCCCACCGTACAAACACAATCCTCCCTTATTTCACTCGTTGCTGCGTGCAACCCGATCCCAGTGTATCAATATCAATATCATAGTCCTTCCTTATTTCACCGTACTAATATCAATATCATAATCCTCCCTTATTCCACCATATTAATATCACATATAAAAATAGGTTACGACGTACAACCCGATCCCACCATATCAATATCAATCCACCCTTATTCTACCTGTTACGGCGTGCAACCCGATCTATAAACAAAATCAACTCATCAACTCAAATCACAAGAATCTCGACGATTACAAAATACAAAAGCAAAGTCATAACAGAACCTCGTACAAAATCAAGGAATGCTATAATTAATATAAAGCAACAAGATAGCCAAATATATGACAATCAAAGTGTACAAATAAGACAATAAAGGAAAGTAGCAACTAATCATGGAAGCATGGGAGAAACAAAAATTTTTACATGAGGGAAATAAGTGACATGTAGCAAGTTAAGGCATAGAAAATAATTAAAGCATGTAACAGTTACGACATGGAACAAAACAATTAACAAAATGTGGAAAAATATGGAAACAAGTATTTTGACGGCATATATACACTCGTTACCTCGCATATATGCTACTACACATGTAATCCACATAGCACATAGCTGACAACACTACGTTGCCCACTCAATACTTCTCGGTCAGAGAGTGGTTTTGCCTAATTTAGTTTTCTCAAGTCTAAATGGGTATCTACCAAAACGGTTGATAAGAGCTCAAGTCAGGTTATTACTATCTCTAGGTTAAACCCTTTAATTGGGTTAATCAATCTCTCAATTGACCCAATTCATTGTTAGCTAAGTTATCCTAGACTAGGTCCCTCTTTCTCAAGTAGAGACTAAGTCAAATAGGCATGAATCAATGTTTGCAACCATTAATTCCACAATTAAAGTATGAACCTAGCTAAATAACAAACAGACATTCATAAACAAGCATAAAATTAATCACCCATAAGGTTTACACACTAGGGTTGGGTCACAACCCTAGTAAAAATCTAGTTACCCATAGTGGGTGTACAAGAAAATAAAGAAAAACAGATAATAAAACTCATATTGAAATATTAAAATATAGAAATCCAATGTTAAATCACCAAAGTAAGCTAACGTTGCCTAAATAAACAAAGAGAAATGGCTACAACACTTTTAATATTCAAAACTTGACCTAAAAAATTGAAACTCTTCTATTTATACAACGCTGGAATTTTCGGACAAAAATGCCCTTTCGGAGGTTCTGCGGCCGCACAATTTCATGTGCGGTCTGCACTTTGCTTCAGCTTAACAGGACATGGATCTTGTGGCCGCACAATTCTGAACTGCAGTCGCATTTCTCTTTTTCTGTGGTCTGCACATTTCTGAGTGTGGATGCACATGGCTCTTCTGTGGACTACACAAACGCACTTGTGGTCGCATAGCTAATCTTCTGCAGCCGCACAATAATTGTGCGGTCCGCACTTCCTTTGATCTTGAAATGAATACTCTCCGAACTTCTGCTCTTGCTTAGCTTCTGTGGCCGCATATTTCATGTGCGGGCCGCACTTCCCATAGTCCTCTTATATAAATGTCTTCACAATCTACGGTCCCCACTTTGAGCTTTTATGCCTATTTTTGTCCTTGAGTTCAGATCACTCCTTCTTAAGTTGGATTTTATCTTAATGGCTCATTTACAATACTCCTGTAATTGAGCATATTTCATCAATTTACGGAAACACAATTAAACTCTTTTGGATTTAAACGAAAGCTAAAAGGCGCTAATAAGTAGTCAAAATCCCCATTAATCAACTCCCCCAAACCTAAGCTTTTGCTTGTCCTCGAGCAAATAAAGTAATTCCCTCCTCCACAAGTTAAGCGCTATCCCAGCTAATCTAAGATGCATCAATCATACATCAATTGGGACCAACAATTACCTACAATACTTATGAATTATCAACAAGGCGATAATTTGAACTTTTAAGACAAATAGGTCTAATGTGACACTTGAGCATCAAGAGTTAACTTTATTCATCAAGGAAGATCGCTCTTTCATGTAGGTCATTGTGGATCCCAAACTACTCCTCTACTCCCTGTTAGCATATCTCACTTAAGAATGCAGCACTAAATTCAAAGATGTGTGAAAAGTTCACTCATCTCTCTCAAAAGAATGTCACAAGTACAGCTCTAGGTACCATATTCTTGCCCCTCATGTAGATCACCACTAATATAAGTTCACTCGGCTTGATATCACATAGGGTTTTTTCGGAATGTAATGAAGGCTTTTATACTAAGGTTGGATATGTTGGAATAGAACGGGTTCATCTTTACTTAAGCACTCCATTTTCTCTTTTCGGCTCATGTGTAGCCGACTCTTTGAGGCATTTTCTTTTTTCTCAGTGGAACTAGAGAGACTTAACTATTACATCCCGCATTTTTGTACGATAAATGTTCGTCGTAAGTTAATCGACGCAAGCCCAAGAATGAAATTATTTCGTGATTATAAGCATTATGCTATTTTTAAACAAGTGATGAGTAAATTGGTGAAGGTGAGAGGGTAAGCAAATCGAAGAAAATGAATTTCGTCGATGTTTGACATTTTGGGATAAAATATGGCCCGAGCTAAAATACCCGATATTTATGGACTAGTACCATACAAGGTACCACATGGCCATGATAGTGAGGTGTATAAGGTATGCTAAAAATGAGCAATATTTTAAGTAATTTGGGATAATTATTAAATATGTGGGTAATTGGTTAATTATTGGTTAATGGGGGAATTAACAAAGTTAATTATTAATTAATGGTTACTTAAGGTCTTTTGGATAAAGACCAAAGATGTCACGTGGTAGCAAGGCCATGTCCAAATTGTGACTCTTACAATTGAGTGGATAGGTGGCAAATTTATTAATATGTGGCTTAGTCCTTAGTCATAACATAAGCCTGGTAAATTCAAAGATCTACATATCTTTTAGCAATTAAGAGATACATATCTTTCAAGCAATTCATGGCAGACTCTCTAAAGTACGGTAGATTTTGCAATTCAACCAATTCATGCAATTCTAAGCAATTTCAAGCAATTTCAAGCAATTCAAGCAATTCACGGATAAAGCAATTCAACAAAGATTTCATAGCATCTTAAGCAATGTGAGATTTTGCGTTTCTAAATGAGTATGGTGCAACCTCTTCCAAGAATATCATACGGATTTTTCCCTACTCCATGTATGTTATGGCTAAGCCCTTTCTTCATATTTGGCATGATCTCTTAATTACACGCGTTTGTTAACGAGGCATAAAGAGAAATTCATACTCCGAAATTTACGTATATTTTCCTAGTCTTATAAGTTACAATATTCTCTTTATCAGGACATCATATTCAATTGAGTATTTCCTTTTTCCAGTCAAGAGAGCAGAGAGTCTATACATACAGTATTATAGTATTTTCATTACCATCGAGCTATAATCGATGGCTAAGCCCCTATTGGGCAACGTCTGATCAGATGGTAAGTTATATACTGAGCGCCTATGAGGGAGCCCAGTTAGCCGAGATACAGAGCCTAGTATGGCCTAGAGCCTATGAGCGAGCCTACTACGGCAGAGCAGTTATATATATACCGAGCCTTATAAAGCCGGACATCTATTTTCCTTGTCTTGTAAGTTATAATTCTCTTTATCGGGACTTCATATTCAATTGAGTATTTCCTTTTTCCAGTCAAGAGAGCAGACAATCTATATATACTGTATTACAGTATTTTCATTACCATCGAGCTATAATCGATGGGCAGGCCCCTATTGGGCAACCTCTAATCAGATGGTAAGTTATATACCGAGCCTACTGTGGCCGAGCGCCTATGAGGGAGCCCAGTTGGCCGAGATACAGAGCCTAGTATGGTCGAACGCCTATGAGCGAGCCTACTACGGCAGAGTAGTTATATATATACCGAGCCTTATAAGACCGGACAGCTATTTTACTTACTATATTGAGAGAGTTGAGTCAATATTAGTAGGTAAGCATATCTTTAGATTATCATTGACTTGCAGTTGCTTTTAGTTATTATATTATCAATTCAGTTTCAGCTTTGAGTACAGTGCCTTACATACTCAGTACATTATTTCGTACTGACGTCCCTTCTCTGGGGGCGCTGCATTTCATGCGTGCAGGTTCAGACAGACAGACGGGTAGACCTCCTTATTAGGTTTTCTCCAAGTTCAGCTTGATCGGTAAGCTCCATACCCTTCAGAGTTGTCGGGTCTAGATCTTTACGTATATCTTTTTGTGTGTGTGTGTGTGTGTGTGTATATATATATATATATATATATATATTTATTTGTTATGAGTAGGTCGGAGCCTTGTTCCGATCACAGTATATCCATCAGTAGAGGCTTGTAGACATTTTCTGTCAGTTAATGCAGTATGTTGGGCTTGTAGGCCTTTTATGTATATTTTGTTTGATTGTCAGCTGTAGTAGTTATGACGGCCTTGTCGGCCCAGAGTTTTATTGTTGGCCTAGGTTCGGGGCGTGACAAAAGTGGTATCAGAGCAGTTCTGTCCTAGGGAGTCTACAAGCCGTGTCTAGTAGAGTCTTGTTTATGGGTGTGTCGTGCACCACACTTATAAGGAGGAGGCTACATGGCATTTAAGACTGTCACTCTTTCTTCTTACTCTAGATCGTGTGGTAGAGCTCCGTTGTAAGAACTCAATTTCCTAAAATCTATCTTATTCATAATACGACGATACCTACATCCAGAAAGATGGTTGGTAGAGATATAGCTGTGGAAGAGTTGAGTTAGAGAAACTCAAGTTTGCATCATTCCTATGATTGATAAATGTGAGGTCTTCAGCAGAACATGTGTGGCTCTAGAATATTACAATTAGATGTGGTACAGAAATCCTGGAAGGGATAAATATTACCTTAGTGTGGCTCGCGTCCCTAGTAGAGCGAGAACGTTAAGCAACCCCAAGAGCCGTTTGTAACGACCCGGCCAGTCATTTTGAGAATTAGAGCCCCGATCCCATAATATCTACTTTCCCCATAATTGTTTCTGCTTTTGGGGTTTTTCGGAGTGATTGGTTATGGAATTCGGGGAGTTTTGGGATAGTTAGTCCCTAGTTGTGAGTTTAAGCCTTAGAAATTGGACCGTAGTCGGAACTGTGTGAAGATGGATTTAGAATGGAATTTTGTCGACTCCGTTAGCTTCGCTGAGTGATTTTAAGCTTAGGAGAGCATCTGAAATGTGTTTTGGTGGTTTGTAATAGATTTAGGCTTGAATTGGTGAAAGTTAGATTTTCGACGATTTCGACCGATAGTAGAATTTTTGATATCGAACTCGAGATGGATTTCCAAAAGTGGATATAGGTTCGTAGTGTCATTTGTGACATGTGTGTAAAATTTGAGGTCATTCGGACTAGATTTGACGTGGTTCGGCATCATTTGTAGAATTTGGAAAATTCTAAGTTCTTAGGCTTGGATCCGTGCTTAATTCATGCATTTGGTATTGTTTGATGTGGTTTGAAGGCTCGACTAAATTTGAATGATGTTTTAGGAAGGGTTGGTAGGTTTGGTTGAGGTACCGGGGGCCTCGGGAGTGTTTCGGATGCTTAACGGAAGGAAATGAGACTTAGGAAAAATAATCTGGTGCATTGCTAGTTCAGGTGTCTTGCACCTGCAGAGGGGAGGTTCGCAGGTGCGGACTCGCAAGTGCGCATGGGAAGCTCGCAGATGCGGAAATTGGCTTGTCAAGCTGGGCTCGCAAGTGCGACTGGTTGTCCGCAGAAGCGGATTCGCAGATGCGGCCTAGGGGTCGCAGGAGCAGACCCAGCCCAAGTAAGTGGACTTCGCATATGCGATGGGTTTGTCCACTGGTGCGTGACCGCAGGTGCGGTCCTAGGTCCACAGGTGCGGAAATCGCTGGGTTGAAGAGGCAGATTCGAGGGTTCCTTCCTCATTTTTCACCAATTTAAATTTTATCTCGGGAGAAGGTGATTTTGCAAGGGTTTTGAAGAGGAAATCAGTGGATAACAATTGTTAACTCTAATTCGTATATAATTCATTAATCTATAGCAATTTTCCTCATTTATCAAGGGATTTGAGTGAAAGAATGGGAATTCGGGGGAAAAGTTCCCCAATTGAATTTTTGGGTTTTGATCGAGTTCTAGGTGTCAAAATTGGATAATTTTTGGACGAGTGAACTCGTGAGTGAATGGGTGTTCATAATATTTGATTTTTACCATATTCTAAGATGTGGGCCCGAGGAGACTTTTTGGGCGTTTTTCCTAATTTCACGCTTTAGCTTCAAATTAATTAGTTAAATTGGTTACTTGTAGTTATATTTACATCATGCAATTAATTTGAATAGATTCGGGCCATTTGGTCGAATACTCATGGCAAGAACGTGATATCAAGTTGATTTGAGCGGTCGAGGTAAGTGGCTTGCCTAACCTTGTGTTAGGGAACTTCCCCTTAGGATGTTTGATATTAATTGATGTGTGGGCGCTGTGTACGTGAGGTGATGAGTACGTATACGGGCATTTATTGCAAAACAAAAAATCCTGTTTTCCTTTCTAAGTCATAAAATTGTTTTCCCTTATTAAATTGCACTAATACGTTTAAATTGTTTAGTTTAGATTAGGGAAGAATGCTTACATGTTTTAACTGCCTATTTGCCATTCTGTGCGTCATGCTTAGTTAGACCCTATTTTCCTTATTTGTGTTAGTCTAAATTGTATAACTCGATGTCATACCTATCATATTATTTTGCGTTGCATATTTAAATTGGGACTACAGACGTATTCCGGGAGATCCCATTGTCTTGCATATTTAAATTGGGACTACAGACGTATTACGGGAGATCCCCCTATACTGCATAATTAATCGGAACTTCGGGACGGTATCCCAGAGGATTCCCCATTTTGTTTACCTTGTTTTGAGCCGAGGGCTCCCTTAACTGTTAAATTTTCGAGAATTTCTTTAACTGGGTTATAGTAAACTTTACTTATATCTTTTAGTGTTTAATTTATTATATTTACTTCGGTAGGGCCTTGACCTGACCTCATTACTACTCGACCAAGGTTAGGCTTGGCACTTATTGGGTACCATTGTGGTATACTCATGCCCTTTCATGCACATGTTTTCATGTGCAGATCCAGGTACGAGCTATCAGCCTCGGGGTTAGTGCGTGCTGCTGATTCTAGGAGACTTCAAGGTACTTCTGCTTGCGTTCGCAGATCCTTGGAGTCCCCTTCTACTCCCTCGCCTAGAGACCTTCTTTATTATCTTCAGACTTTTGTATAGAGCTACATAGATTATGGCAGCTTGTGACTTAGTGATATTCCGGGTCTTGGAAAATTATTTTATATATGCCGAGTGGTACTACTTTTGGTTATTCACAATATGCTGTTTATCTTTAAAATGTTGTGTTTTCTTTACATTTTTCGTAATATTAGGCTTACCTAGTCGTAAAGACTAGGTGACGTCACGACACCTTACGGGGGGTTAATTTGGGTCGTGACAAGTTAGTATCAGAGCACTAGGTTCATAGGAGTAGCGAGTCACAAGCTGGTTTACTAGAGTCTCGCGGATCGGTGCGGAGACGTCAGTACTTATCTTCGGGAGGCTATGTAACTGTTAAGAACAATCATATTTCTTTGATTTCCTTATTGTGCGAGTTATTGACATCAATAATTCTAAAATTCTATTCTATTCTTTCTCACAGATGGTGAGGACCGTACTGGGAGGACCGACGATCAAGCACCCGAGCCCCCTACCAGAGCCGCCAGAGGCCGGGGTCGGGGTAGAGGACGACCACGCGGTGCAGCCCGAGCACCTGCGAGAGCTGCGTCAGAGGAGCCCCCAGCAGCTCTAACTGGAGGGCCTGAACCAGAGATCCCTTTTGCTACTCCATGAGACTTTAGCTCAGTTCATGAGCATGTTAAGCACTCTAGATCAGGCTGGACTATTTTCGATAGCTCCCACTACATCTCAGGCCGGGGGAGGGGCACAAACTCCGGCAGCCCACACACCTGAGCAGACGGTCCAGGTTGATCAAGCCCCAAAGTATATTCCTATGCCCCCAGTGGCTTCTCTTCAGCATGAGACAAGGGTAGCTGCTTCTGAGGTAGAGCAGGTCAGACTTGTGAGGTACAAGAAGTACCACCCACCTACTTTCGGCGGACTAGCTTTTAGATGATGCTTTGGGTTTTCTTGAGGACTATCATCGTATTCTCCGCATTATGGGCATTGTGGAGACGAGTGGGGTTTCTTTCACCATTTTCCAGCTGAGGGGAGCGGCATATTAGTGGTGGCGTGCCTATGAGCTGAGTAGTCCAGACTAGGTAGCCTCACTCACTTGGACTCAGTTTTCAGAGATGTTCTTGCGTGAGTATGTTCCTCAGAACCTCAGGGATTCTTGGCACGCAGAGTTTGAGCAGCTGCGTTAGGGTGCTATGACAGTGTCGAAGTATGCAGTCCGTTTCAGTGAGTTAGCTCGCCATGCACCGGCTCTGGTTGCTACAGTCAGAGAGAGGGTTCGTTGCTTCATTGAGGGACTCCACCCCGGTATTCGGACCAGTATGACCAAGGAGTTAGAGATGGACATCACTTATCAGCAGGCAGTGAGCATTGCCAGGAGAGTGGAGGGCATGTTCGCTCGGGACAGAGAGGAGAGAGAGGCCAAGAGGTCTCGAGAGACTGGTCATTATTTAGGAGCTCGTGCACCAGCAGAACGCTATGGTAGGGGTTTTGTGAATCGCCCTGTTAATTCAGCTCTTCTAGCAGCCAGTGATGTTCCAGCTCCTCCTAGACCTCAGGAGCCTATTATGCACCGCCAATATCCGGTATACCTCCTACTCGAGGTACTAATTACCGGCCAGTCCAGCAAGCCAGGTCCGAGTCAGTCTCAGCCGTCGCGTCCTCCGAGGGGTTGTTTTGACTTTGGTGGCACTCGTCACATAGTTAGAGAATGCCCTAGATCCAGGAGGGGTGCACCTCGACAGACTGATCAACCTTCACGTGCTCCACCGGGTCCTCCAAAAAATTTTCCAGCCCCATCTACAACTCCACCTTATCAGGCAACTCGAGACGGAGATCGGGGCGGTAGAGGTCGCACTAGAGGGGGAGGCCAGGACAGGTACTATGACCTTCTAGCCCATTCAGAGGCCGTCATTTCAGATTCAGTCATCATAGGTATCGTCCCTGTCTGTCATAGGGATGCATCAATATTATTTGACCCAGGCTCTACGTATTCATATGTGTCTTCTTATTTTGCTCCACATTTGGGGATATCTCGGGATTCTTTGAGTTACCCTACTTATGTATCTACTCTTGTGGAAGATTCTCTCGTTGTGGACTGTGTATATCGGTCGTGTTTGATTACTCTTAGTGGTTTTGAGACCAGAGCCGATTTGTTATTACTCGGTATGGTAGATTTTGATGTTATCTTGGGCATGGACTGGTTGTCGCCCCATTATGCTAATCTTGATTGTCACGCTAAGACCGTGACGCTGGCTATGCCAGGCTTGACGAGATTAGAGTGGAGAGGTACCTTAGAGTATACTCCCCACAGGGCCATTTCATTTCTTAAGGCTCAGTGAATGGTTGAGAAAGGGTGTGATGCGTATTTGGCCTATGTGAGAGATGTCAGTATTGATACCCCTACAGTTGAGTTAGTTCCAATAGTGAAGGATTTCCCTTATGTGTTTCCAGCTGATCTTCCGGGTATGCCGCCCGATAGAGATATTGATTTCGGCATTGATTTGTTGCCGGGCACTCAGCCCATATCTATTCCTCCTTACCGTATGGCTCCTCTTGAGTTGAAGGAGCAATTGCAGGAGTTGCTGTAGGAGTTGCTTCATAAGGGCTTCATCAGGCCTAGTGTATCACCTTGGGGTGCTCCAGTCTTATTTGTGAAGAAGAAGGATGGTTCTATGCATATGTGTATTGATTATCGGTAGTTGAACAAGGTTACAGTGAAGAACAGGTATCCTTTGCCTTGCATAGATGATTTATTTGATCAGTTATAGGGTGCCAGGGTGTTTTCCAAGATTGACTTGCGTTTTGGCTATCATCAGTTGAAGATTCGGGAGCCGGATATCCCGAAGACTGCTTTCAGGACTAGATATGGTCACTATGAGTTTCTTGTCATGTCATTTGGGTTGACCAATGCCCCAACACCCTTTATGCATTTGATGCACAGTATGTTCCAGCCTTATCTTTATTCCTTCTTCATTGTGTTTATTGATGACATCCTGGTATATTTCCGGTCTCAGGAAGATCATGAGCAACACCTGAGGACCGTGCTTCAGACTTTAAGGGAGAAGAGTTTGTATGCAAAATTTTCTAATTGTAAATTCTGGCTTGATTTAGTGGCATTCTTGGGCCACATAGTGTCTTGTGATGGGATCAAGGTAGATCCAAAAAAGGTGGAGGCAGTGTAGAGTTGGCCTAGACCGTCATCAGATAAGGAGATCCGCAGTTTCCTTGGTTTGGCGGGGTATTATCGTCGCTTTGTGGAGGGATTTTCATCCATTGCAGCACATATAACTAGGCTAACCCAGAAGGGTGCTCCGTTCAGGTGGACCGAGGAGTGTGAGGAGAGCTTTCAGAGGCTCAAGACAGCTTTGACTACAACCCCAATATTAGTATTGCCTACAGGTTTGGGGTCCTACACTGTCTATTGTGATGCCTCGAGGATTGGCCTTGGAGCGATATTGATGCAGGACGGTAGGGTGATTACCTACGCATCTAGACAGTTGAAGGTGCATGAGAAGAATTATCTGTTCCATGACCTCGAGTTAGCAGCTATTGTTCACGCCCTGAAGATCTAGCGTCATTATTTGTACGGTGTTCCTTATGAAATATACACTGATCACCGGAGTTTGCAGCACTTGTTCTGGCAGAAGGACCTTAATTTGCGTCTGCGGAGGTGGTTGGAGCTACTTAAATACTATGATATCACTATATTGTACCACCCGGGGAAGGCCAATGTAGTGGCCGACGCCTTGAGTCACCGGGCAAAGAGTTTGGGGAGTTTGGCATATATTCCGGCAGCTGAGAGGTCCTTAGCCTTGGATGTTCAGGCCTTAGCCAGCCAGTTCATAAGATTGGATATTTCAGAGCCTAGCCGAGTATTATCTTGTGTGGTTGCTCGGTCTTCTCTTTATGACCGTACCAGGGAGCGCCAGTGTGATGATCCTCATCTTCTAGTTCTTCAGGACAGGGTTCGGCGAGGTGATGCCAGATATGTGACTATTGGTGATGACGGTGTGATGAGGATGCAGGGCCGGATCTATGTGCCCAATGTAGATGGGCTTCGGGAGTTGATGCTCGAGGAGGCCCACAGCTCGCGGTACTCCATTCATCCCGATGCCGTGAAGATGTACCAGGATTTGAGACAGCACTACTGGTGAAGGAGGATGAAGAAGGATATAGTTGGGTTTGTGGCCAAGTGTCTCAACTGTCAGCATGTCAAATATGAGCACCAGAGGCCGGGTGGATTACTTCAGAGGCTAGAGATCCCATAGTGGAAGTGGGAGCAGATCACCATGAACTTTGTAGTTGGACTTCCACGGACTTTGAGAAAGTTTGATGCTATTTGGGTGATCGTGGATCGGCTGACCAAGTCAGCTCATTTATTCCAATGTTGACCACTTATTCTTCTAATAGGTTGGCTGAGATTTATATCAGAGAGATTGTCCTCCTTCATGGTATTCCAGTATCCATCATTTCAGACAGGGGTACACAGTTCACATCACGGTTTTGGAGAGTCGTACAGTAGGAGTTGGGTACTAGGGTGCAGCTGAGCACCGCCTTTCACCCTCAGATGGATGGGCAGTCCGAGCGCACGATTCAAATTCTTGAGGATATGCTCCGTGCCAGTGTGATGGAGTTCGGAGGGTCATGGGATAATTAATTTCCACTTGCAGAGTTTGCTTACAAAAATAGTTACCAGTCCAACATTCAGATGGCACCGTATGAGGCTTTGTATGGTAGGCGGTGCCGATCCCCAGTGGGATGGTTTGAGCCGGGCGAGGCCCAATTATTGGGTACATATTTGGTCCAGGCTGCCCTGGATAAGGTGAAGGTGATTCAGGAGATACTTCACACAGCCTAGTCCAGGCAAAAGAGTTATGCGGACGGGAAGGTTCGTGATTTGGAATTTTTGGTTGGTGAGCGGGTCTTGCTTCGGGTATCGCTTATGAAGGGCGTCATGAGATTCTGGAAGAAGGGCAAGCTGAGCTCGAGGTTCATTGGTCCTTTTGAGATATTGCGGCGAGTTGGGCAGGTTGCTTATGAGCTTGCCTTGCCTTCCAGCCTAGTAGGGGTTCACCCGGTATTCCACGTGTCAAAGCTCCGGAAGTATCACGGTGATCCGACTCCTGTATAGGATTTCAGCTGAGTCCAGATAGAAAAGGATCTATCTTATGTTAAGGATCCAGTAGCCATTATGGACAAGCATGTCAGAAAGCTCAGGTCAAAGAACATTGCTTCAGTAAAGGTCCAGTGAAGGGGTCAGCCGGTCGAGGAGGCGACTTGGGAGACCGAGCAGGATATGCGCAGCCAGTACCCTCATCTCTTTCACAGTTTCAGGTATGTCTTTATACTCGTTCGAGGATGAACGATTGTTTTAAGAGGGGGAGGATGTAACGACCCGGACGGTCATTTTGAGAATTACAGCCCCGATCCCCTAATATCTGCTTTCCCCACAATTGTTTCTGCTTTTGGGATTTTCTGGAGTGATTGGTTATAGAATTCAGGAAGTTTTGGGACACTTAGTTCCTAGTTGTGAGTTTAAGCCTTAGAAATTGGACCTTAGTCGGAACTGTGTGAAGATGGATCCGGAATGGAATTTTTTCGACTCCGTTAGCTCCATTGAGTGATTTTAAGCTTAGGAGCGTGTCCAGAATATGTTTTGGAGGTCTGTTGTAGATTTAGGCTTGAATTGGCGAAAGTTAGATTTTCGATGATTTCGGCCGATAGTGGAATTTTTGATATCAAACTCGGAATGGATTTTCGAAAGTGGTTGTAGGTTCGTAGTGTCATTTGTGACATGTGTGTAGAATTTGAGGTCATTCGGACTAGATTTGACGTGGTTCGGCGTCGTTTGTAGAATTTAGAAAATTCTAAGTTCTTAGGCTTGAATCCGTGTTTAATTCATGTATTTGGTGTTGTTCGATGTTTTTTGAAGGCTCGACTAAGTTTGAATAATATTTTAGGAAGTGTTGGTAGGTTTGGTTGAGGTCCCGGGGGCCTCGGGAGTGTTTCGGATGCTTAACGGAAGGAAATGAGACTTAGGAAAAAATATTTAGTACATTGCTGGTTCTGGTGTTTCGCACCTGCGGAGGGGAGGTCCGCAGGTGCAGACTCGCAAGTGCACATGGGAAGCTCGCATATGTGGAAATGGGCTTGTGAAGCTGGGCTCGCAGGTTCGGCTGGTTGTCCGTAGAAGCGGAACCGCAGATGCGGCCCAGGGGTCATAGGGGTGGACCCAGCCCAAGTAAGTGGACTTCGCACCTGCGATGGGTTTGTCCGCAGGTGCGTGACCACATGTGAGGAAATCGTTGGGTTGAAGAGGCAGAATCTAGGGTTCATTCCTCATTTTTCATAAATTCGAATTTTAGCTAGGGAGAAGGCGATTTTGCAAGTGTTTTGAAGAGGAAATCAGTAGGTAACAATTCTTAACTCTAATTCGTGTATATTTCATTAATCTATAGCAATTTTCCTCATTTAATCAAGGGATTTGAGTGAAAGAATGGGAATTTGGGGGAAAAGTTCCCCAATTGAATTTTTGGGTTTTGATCGAGTTCTAGCTATAGGAATTGGATAATATTTGGACGAGTGAACTCGTGAGTGAATGGGTGTTCATAATTTGTGATTTTTACAAGATTCAGAGACGTGGGCGAGACTTTTTGGGCGTTTTTCCTAATTTCACGCTTTAGCTTCGAATTAATTAGTTAAATTAGTTACTTGTAGTTATATTTACATTATGCAATTAATTTGAATAGATTCAGGCCATTTGAAGTCGGATACTCGTGGCAAGAACGTGATATCAAGTTGATTTGAGCGGTCGAGGTAAGTGGTTTTCCTAACCTTGTGTTGGGAAATATCCCCTTAGGATGTTTGATATTAATTGATGTGTGGGCGCCATGTACGTGAGGTGACGAGTACGTACACGGGAATTTATTGCAAAACAAAAAATCTTGTTTTCCTTTCCAAGTCATAAAATTGTTTTCCCTTATTAAATTGCACTAATACGTTTAAATTGTTTAGTTTAGATTAGGGAAGCATGCTTATGTGTTTTAACAGCCTATTTTCCATTCTGTGCGCCATGCTTAGTTAGACCCATATTTTCCTTATTTGTGTTAGTCTAAATTGTATAACTCGATGCCATACCTATCATATTGTCTTGCGTTGCATATTTAAATTGGGACTACAGACGTATTCCGGGAGATCCCCCTTTCTTGCATGTTTAAATTGAGACTACGGACGTATTCCGAGAGATCCCCCTTGCCTTGCATATTTATAATTGGGACTACAGACGTATTTCAGGAGATCCCCTTGCCTTGCATATTTATTTTTGGGACTACGGGCGTATTCCGGGAGATCCCCCAACACTGCATATTTACTTTTGGGACTACGGACGTATTCCAGTAGATCCCCCTGTACTGCATAATTATTCGGAACTTTGGGACAGTATCCCGGGAGATTCCCCATTGTGTTTACCTTGTTCTGAACCGAGGGCTCCCTTAACTGTTAAATTTTTGATAATTTCTTTAACTATATTACCGTAAACTTTACTAATATATTTTACTGTTTAATTTATTATATTTACTCCAGTAGGGCCTTGCCCTGACCTCGTCACTACTGGACCGAAGTTAGGCTTTCCACTTACTGGGTACCATTGTGGTATACTCATGCCCTTTCCTGCACATGTTTTCGTGTGTAGATCCAGGTACGAGCTATCATCCTTGGGGTTAGTGAGTGCTGCTGATTCTAGGAGACTTCAAGGTACTTCTGCTTGCGTTCGCAGATCCTTGGAGTCCCCTTCTACTCCCTCGCCTAGAGACCTTCTTTATTATCTTCAGACTTTTGTATAGAGCTACATAGATTATGGCAGCTTGTGACTTAGTGATATTCCGGGTCTTGGAAAATTATTTTATATATGCCGAGTGGTACTACTTTTGGCTATTCACACTATGTTGTTTATCTTTAAAATGTTGTGTTTTCTTTACATTTTTTGTAATATTAGGCTTACCTAGTCGTAAAGACTAGGTGACGTCACGACACCTTACAGAGGGTTAATTTGGGTCGTGACACCACTGGATGGAGCAAGGGGAGTTAAAAGCAAAAGAATGTCTTGTTCGAGTTTTCAGAATAAAGTGATAGACATAAATGTTAGCGGGAAATAAGAAAAAAGTTAATAAAGCATTATGAGTAAGATATGATACATGGATGACAACGGTGGAACAAAAAGATGACAGTATTACAGAGTCTATAGTCAATTGAAGGAAAAGATGAGAGGTGACAGGCCTTGAGGAAACAAAAGAGTGTAGGCCATAAAGCCATATCCTCATTTCAAGAAATAAGTTCGTAACTCCGACGCGACAACCGGAAGGAAAAGTTTGATTCCAGAACAGTAGAAATCAGTATAGGCTGGTGAACAAGATAAACTAAACATGAATTAGGGACTTAGTGATTGGATAATAGTCAGCATCATGAGAATTTCAGATTTTGTTCCGAAAATAATAGAGTGGACAACAGAAGAAGATTCATGAGAAATTCAGAGAATGGTCATTCAGGAAGACGCTTCCCTAAAGCAAGCAAGGTGAGTAAAGTTAAGCTTAAGGGACTGTATGTGCCAGTTACACTAAGTGTCACCCTCGCGAGTGAGGAATTTCGTTATCCTTGGTACTAAAGGATTACCACGAGGCGAATAAGGATCATCGATGATGTGAAAAGATGCCAAAGATGAGAGGATAAAACATCTATACGTAGATCATCGTAGCACTAAATCTTAGTGCTCCTCTAAAGGGGTAATATGGTGTGATGTGGCATTAGGTCAGAATTAAGTGGTTCTAGTAACTATGGAAATGGTAAAGGAAGAATGTGATAAGAATGAGAAAGGGATAAGATTGCACTTATTCAAGTCCTGCAGATACGCTATGATTCCAAAACATTATGCAAACACGACGTCAAGGAGAGGAGGTAAGCGTTACTGCCTAAGATATTATTGATAGATAAGGAGCCAGTGCAGGACGTAAGTTAAGATAAAGTAAATGAACCATGAAAGATTACGCAGAATACTGATATGAGAATGAGCCAATGAGTAGTTAGTAGTTGATTCAGGAAGAGCCTAGTTATGGCTAGACAAGAGAATACAGACAAATCAATACATCGTGCAATATAAACGAAGTGAACCCCAACATGGGGAATTCAGTCTCGCAGATATGACATCGTGACCTTGAGAAATATTCTGATAGGAGTTGGGTTAGTTAAACATACCGTATGAGTGTTAAGGGAAGACAGACAAAACTTCAGTTCGGGAGCAACCGTACAAGCATATAAGTATGGAGGTAATTGACTAAGGAATTTTATATGTGAGTACGAACATCAAAACTTCCGTCGAGTATACAATGTAATAAGCTCGCAACCTTGCAAGAATCAGAGGGTCCTCCCTAAGTACTACAATGAAAGACTAACGGAGGAAATATGGAAGAAGGCTTTAACCAAGAACAGTCACCTAAAGAGGAATTGTTCATGGTCATCAACAGTCTCACAACAACATTGTATGCACTCCATCAGTAGGTGGCACCTATCGTGGCTAATGAACGAGAAGAAAAAAAAAATATATATCATAATGAACTGGTAGAAGAAAATAAAAATAAAAAGGTGATATTCAAGATCATATGGGTTGTATGGAATTCCAATATATGTGGGCACTAAAATAAGCTAAGTATGCACGCAACAAGGAGGCAGAATGACCAGGAAAAGCAATTGCTTCCATTTAAAGAAAGTTAAGAAGGAATGAAAGGAATTATTCGATCAATGATCCAGATATAGTTACATAATGAATGTACCATGCGACATATATGTTGACAATCATACAGCCGTAGAATATTCCAGTATAGGTTAAAAGAAAGAATTGAGCCCAGGTCATAGACAAAAGATTGAAATGTTATAAGACTGTATCATGGATATTCCATAGCGTCCATGAGCCGTAGATCGGAAGATAGCTTAAGCCTACATAAAGGTTGATCAGAAGGAAGAGGAAACTAAAGAGTTACAACAATGAAGTAAATCAGGAGTCTGATTATTGGACCTAGAAAATTATAGAAATTGCGCTTGAGAACATGGCAGAATAACTCTTAATATCAGAGGTACAAGAGAGATAATGCAACAACCATATTCTATAAAGGCTCTATAAGGAAGCCAGTTAGAAGAAGTACCAACCTTATAAGAAGTCGGTATGAAGCTCTCACCGGATTGTGTATACACCAGAGGTGCAAGTATTATAATAGAGCTTTAAGTTGTGAATATGAATTATACCTATGTGGAAAGGAGGTCATGAAAGAGATAGAAGATATGATGCGATATTTTAAGGTAAGTAAGGTAAATTTGAACAACATACGAGATACTCAGATGCAGAAGGTTGGGAATAGTCCATACATCGGATAGAAGGCTAGAACCACGGGGATTCAATATCCAGGAATGATAGCGGCATCATCAGTAGAATATCTTATAGCCTATGGTTTCTAGGTATCGATAGGTCTAGTTAAGAAAGTAAAAGAAGTGTTAGAGATGATGTGATGTCTCACTTGATATTCCAGAATAACACAAGGAAATCTATAGTGCAAGGAAGTTAAAAGAAGGCTATGAGTAGTATAAATGGATATGTATGGGTCGCAAGCTAAAGTATGGTAGAGCGACAAGATTTTAGGAAGATAGGAGTAAGGATAAGAAAGGGCAAGTGAGAAGGTGACGAGAATGGATAAGCCCTCGGGATTAAGCCCACGAAAATGAGAGAGAGCTGATGGGTGCCTGAATAAGCTCAAAGGAGTCTATGACTAGTAGCATTTAGAAGAGATGGAATGCTGCCCTTGTAGTGAAATAAGGGTATGATTGCGATAGATAAAGGATGACGTTTAGGCCTTCGAGTGAGTGATGATTTGAAAAGGATTTCATGGATTGTACGAGATTAAAATACCCACGTAAGTGAATCACATTGAGATGCTATAAAATACGGTCATTGAAGTACAGTATCACCCCTAAGTGGATTAGGAAAGTCGCTTCAAATGTTCCCCGATGAAACGTGAGCCCTAGCGGTAGTGTTACATAAGAGGCCAAGTTATCAGTATTAAGTTAAAACAACAATGGATGGACAAAGGTCACAAAGTATGAAATGAGATTAGGCTGTCATTATTAAGATGAACAGTAATGAGGGGGCATTAAAGGACTTAGCTTATTGTATATAGGATAAGCAACGAAAGTAACCTGGAGTTCGGTAGCAGCCCTCAATAACGATAAATCAAAGTAAGAGTTATGGTAGTAGAGTCATATGGATGGATAAACGGATCTATGACAAAAGGTAGCAACAATTTTCGAGATTAGAAGGATTCCGACTATAAGTCGTGGAGTGAGAAAGAAGCTTAAAGGGGGAAATGCCCTGACCCTTAGAATTATTCACAGAATAGTTGCTTAGATGGCAAGGAAAGTACTAAATTATTCGGAGGACATAAGTTATGAAAATGATAAGTATATCAGTCAATATTCGAGGGCGAATGTTCCAAAGGGGGGAATGATGTTACATCCCGCATTTTCGTACGATAAAGTTTCGTCGTAAGTTAATCGACGCAAGTTCGGGAATGAAATTATTTTGTGATTATAAGCATTATGCTATTTTTAAACAAGTGATGAGTAAATTGGTGAAGTTGATAGGGTAACCAAATCGAAGAAAATGAATTTCGTCAAAATTTGACATTTTGGGATAAAATATGGCCTGAGCTAAAATACCCGGTATTTATGGACTAGTACCATACAAGGTACCATATGGCCATGATAGTGAGGTGTATAAGGTATGCTAAAAATGAGCAATATTTTAAGTAATTTGGGATAATTCTTAAGTATGTGGGTAATTTGTTAATTATTGGTTAATGGAAGAATTAACAAAGTTAATTATTAATTAGTGATTAATTAAGGTCTTTTGGATAAAGACCAAAGATGTCACGTGGCAGCAAGGCCATGTCCAAATTGTGACTCTTACAATTGAATGGATAGGTGGCAAATTTATTAATATGTGGCTTGGTCCTTAGTTATAACATAAGCCTTGTAAATTCAAAGATCTACATATCTTTTAGAAATTAAGAGATACATATCTTTCAAGCAATTCATGGAAAACTCTCTAAAGTACGGTAGATTTTGCAATTCAACCAATTCATGCAATTCTAGGCAATTTCAAGCAATTCAAGCAATTCACGGATAAAGCAATTCAACAAAGATTTCATAGCATCTTAAGCAACGTGAGATTTTGTGATTCTAAAGGAGTACGGTGCAAGCTCTTCCAAGAATATCATATGGAATTTTTTCCTACTCCATGTATGTTAAGGCTAAGCCCTTTCTTCATTTTGGCATGATCTCGTAATTATACGAGTTTGATAACAAGGCATAAAGAGAAATTCATATTTCGGAATTTATGTATATTTTTCTAGTCTTGCAAGTTACAATATTCTCTTTATCGGGACTTCATATTAAATTGAGTACTTCCTTTTTCCAGTCAAGAGAGCAGACAGTTTATATATACAGTATTACAGTATTTTCATTACCATTGAACTATAATCGATGGACAGGCCCCTAATGGGCAACCTCTGATCAAATGGTAAGTTATATACCGAGCCTACTGTGGCCGAGCACCTAGGAGCGAGCCCAGTTGGCTGCGATACAGAGCCTAGTATGGCCGAGCACCTATGAGAGAGCCTACAATGACTGAGCAGTTATATATACACCGAGTCTTATAAGGCCGGACAGTTATTTTACTTACTATATTGAGAGAGTTGAGTCAGTATCAGCAGGTAAGCATATCTTCAGATTATCATTGACTTCCAGTTGCTTTCAGTTATTATATTATCAGTTCAGTTTCAGCTTTCAGTATAGTGCCTTACATACTCAGTACATTATTTCGTACTGACGTCCATTTTCTTGGGGCGTTGCATTTCATGCGTGCACGTTCAGATAGACAGGCGGGTAGACCTCCTTATTAGGTGTTGCCCAAGTTCAGCTTGATCAGTAAGCTCCATACCCTTCGGAGTTGCCGGGTCTAGAGCTTTACATACATCTTTGTATGTGTATATATATATATATATATATATGTTATGAGTAGGTCGGAGCCTTGTTCCAATCATAGTATATCCATCAATAGAGGCTTGTAGACATATCCTGTCAGTTAATGCAGTATGTTGGGCTTGTAGGCCTTTTATGTACATTTTGTTGGATTGTCAGTTGTAGTAGTTATGACGGCCTTGTCGGCCCAACTTTTTATTGATATTTAGTCAGTATATGCAATTGTCTTGCAATGTGGCACATGGACAAAGTATTATATTATATGTTCAGAGTCCCTTAGTCGCAAGTTGGTACCCGAGGATTGGTGAGGCACCGAGTGCCGGTCTCGCCCCCAGGTTCGGGGCGTGACATTAACATTACTCTTTCTTGGTCATGATATTCATTTTATCCTTCTTTGTTTTCTCCATGCTTTGCATCGTTACTTTTCTTTGAATCCCTTTAACTCTTCAATATTCACTTTCATTTCACATTTTGCTTTCTGTTCTTTCTTTCTTTCTTTTTTTCTTTGCCTTGCCTTTATTTGTTTCTTTTCTCTTTTTGTGCCTTATTACCTTTTTCAAACTCCTCATCTCTCCCCCAAACTTATGTTTTAACCAATTGTTTCTCAAGGGTTTTAAGGAAAGCCCGGGTGCCAAGTGAGGGTCACTACAAAACGGGTAAAGGCTTGTAACATGGTTATCAAATGAGAAGGGTTTTGCTCTCAAATGGGTTGACTAGGGATAAAAACATTGGTTGGACATGGAAAATTTCAAGCGGGTCAAGGAGAGCCTACAATCACTTCTCAAGCCAAGCAAAACTTAAAATATCCCCTAGAAACACATTCGGGGCAAGTTCTAGACCATTTGAGCCTAAAACCCTTCCAACGGGTCAAGGAGAGCCTACAATCACCTATCAAGCCAAGCAAAACTTACAATTTCATTCGGGGCAAGTTCTAAACCATCTGCACGGGTACTTAGACTTGCAACAAAGCATCTCATCTCTCACACAGCTGGATTGTTAAAGAGGATAGAGTCAAGGGCCCACAACAACCATATTCAAGATTAAAAATCACTAATGGTTGGACTAAACCACTCGATAATTTCTTAAGTCAACATAAGAGTCAGAAGGTCACTAACTAAAGCTATTTCTTTCCAAGAACTTATTTTTAATCATAAGAACGTAGTTAAGTGTGTCGGTGCCAAGTGAAGCATGTCTGACTCTTTGAGTCTGACTCAATTAGGTCTTTTTATTCATTATTACTACTATTCTTACCTAAACACCAAAAACTAACTCAATCCCTTAAGAAGGTTGTCACACCATCCATCGTTGGGAAGAGTCACCCGGGTCACACAAAAACTACCTTTGAAATGAACTGTGGTATTAAGAAAACCAAAGGCTTATAGTCCACTTAAACATAAAAAGAAACTAATAGATTAAAAAGAAGTTATTAGAGTAAACAAGAAGCTTTTAAATTAAACATTGACTACTAAGAAAACAAAATAAAGAAGCTATAAAGAAAGCTACTGAAAGCATAAATGAATATACAAAATGAGAGAGGGAAAGAGAAAATATATACATCAATAGAGAGAGATAAGAATATGTACATAATAAAAAGAAAAAAGAAAATGTTATCAGTTATTACAAACCAAGTGTCAAATTATCCAAACATCAATTAAACCCCCCCCCCCCGAATAAAAATAAACATTATCACCAATGCTTAACAAAATAAGAATAAGGAAGGGTAAGAGTAAAGAGGACTCCCTATGTTGCCTTGGACATCTCTGTGTCCATAGCAGCATCACCGCCCTCAGTCTCCTCTAACTAGATCTCATCATCCTCGGCTCTAGGAGTGGCTGGGTTGGAGAACATCTCTCGCACATACTCAGTAGTGTCAATAGCCAGGTCTGGCTCCTCAGACTGGATAGCTGGTGCTATTGGTGCTAATGCTGCTACTGGGTTTAATGGTGCTGTTGGAATTATCTCTATCAGTATATCAAATGGAAGGTCTCCAGCGGCTGCTATCTTGGTGACCTCTCTCCTCAATCTGTCTACTGATTTCTTGGATGCCTGGGATTTCCTCATATTTTTAACCTGCTTCCCAAGCTACTCTATTACTCCTCCATGTACCACCAAAGTGTTCATGATGGTCTTCTGGTTCTCCAAATTCTTCTTCAATGTGTCCTCCACTGTCGGAGGAATCTATGGTGCCGGTGTAGATGTTTGTGCTACAACAGCACTGGATAAGTCAGACAGCTTTGCAGTAGCTATCTGCATCCAGTTGTTGAAGCTCGCCAGTGTCTGGGAGACTCGCAGCACAGAAAATGGATGAGCAGGAATAGGCACCAGCCTCAAAGTAGAAGTGGAGAGAACTGATGCTGAAGGCCCTGAATGTGGAGGTTGAGGCATGGCAGTTATACTGGAGGAAGGCCCTGCTGCAGTGGAAGGCATGTCCGCTGAATCTGCAGCTACCACCAAGGGCTCATCAGACTGGCCTACGGTAGTAGTCGGCTGACCCTTATTCTTTAGGTTCCTCTAGTCCTTCAGAGAATACCAAGTGAAGGGCTACTTTGCCCGAACTTTGGTGTCAAAACTCTTCAACTCTACCCCCGCATCTGTAAGTTACTCCGTGATAGTGTTGGGATATGGGTAGGAGATGTCACCTTGCCTACCAACCAGTGATATATTGGCCGACATCACGGCACCCACATTGATTGGGTACCCGGCCATCATAGAAGCGACTAGCACTTCCCGCGGGATTTGGAGATTGGTTTCATTTGGCATGGGTTTAGTCTGCTATACACAAATGTCAGCCATCCTTTTGCCTCAAAATTGAGGGTGTTACGCTGAATATGAACCCCTGCAGTGATCCATGGTGGTGGTGGTCCCGGAGCTGCCAGAATCTCAGCTAGCCCAGGGCGAGCTGCATCACCCAATGCGAACTTCTCTAGGTATTATACTGGCTCCACATCCTCAAACCCTAAATATGCATTCAGGGTGCTCTGATCGAACCTCACTTTCAAATTCCTCACTTTCGTCACCTTGGTCCCCTTCTTTATATGCGCCACGTTGGCGTAACATTCTCGGACCAGGTTCTCTTTGGCATCCACCACACTTTGAAGGAACCATGTCCACCCCTTCCGCTCCCGAAATTGTCTCGACACCACCGGGTTGTATTTATCAAGATCTTTTAATAGGAAATGACGCTCAAGATTGAGCGATCTCGACGGCCATCACTCTCGAAAGCTATTGAATGCAGTCAAACTGACGAACCTATCTTCCTAAATTTTCTTCTTCTTCGACCTCTCAAGGCTAGAAACTCTGGTATCACCCCCTCGGCCATCATCCGAGAGATCATCCACATGCACTATAGTAGCTGGTGTATCGGGGGCATGTGTATATGAGGGCTCTGAATCCTGACTATCACCTTCCGAAGCCTCGGAAGTGCTCTCTGAGGTGGAAGGTTCATCTTAGTGTTGAAACCCCCCTGAAGCTGTTGTGGGTGTGATTGAGCATCAGGCTGCTACTGCACTTAATCACCCTTCGATGCTTCCCTATGCGGGACATATGAACTTGATTCAGCGGGCTCTGTATCTCTACCTCTCCCGACTGTCGCCTTTTTAGATATAACTCTTTGTGAGAAGAGTGGTATGGTACTCTTGCCACGACCTCGGCAGGGTTCACCCCTCCCCTTTGATGTATCACCTCGACCATGTGAGCTAACCATTTTCTGCAATAAACAGCAATAGGAGTGAGTTCTAGTTTAAGTGCACAATAGCAGACATTTGCAGAACAAAAAAACAATTCAGGGTAGGGAAGTGCGGATGCAGATGCCTTTTGTTGTGACGTTCAAAATTGAGAGGTTTGTACGTTTTCCATACTTAGCCAATTATTCTGAGCATAGTCCCTATAAAGCACACTCATTCCTGCAACACACTTCAATATCGGTTAGCACAAAATAAGACCTATCTAAAGAAGAAGAAAAAGAAAAATAAAAAGAAACATAGGTTGCCTCCCAAGAAGCACCTAATTTAGCATCGCGGAACGACGCGGATAACCATCACTTGAAATGAATTATTGCCACGATGTGGCCATCACCAACTTTTCCCAGACAATGCTTCACCCGGTGACCATTGACTCTAAACACCTCATCATTTTTATTCTTCAAGTCCAATGCACCAAAGGGTGTCACACCCATAACCTAAAACGGGCCACTCCATTTAGACTTTAACTTTCCGGGAAACATCCGTAACAGAGAATTGAACAACAACACAAGATCACCTTCTTTAAAATCTTTGTTCTGAATGTACTTTCATGGAAGTATTTCATCTTCTCTTTGTATAAGGATGAACTTGTGTATGCATGGTACCGGAACTCATCCAACTCATTCAATTGTTCCACCCTTAAGTTGGCGGCGACGTCCCACTCAAGATTCAATTTCTTTAAAGCCCACATGGCTTTGTGCTCAAGTTCCACGGGAAAATGACAAGCTTTTACGAACACCAACCAGTAGGGAGACATTCCGATAGGTGTTTTATAAGCCATCCTATAAGACCATAAAGCATCATCAAGTTTCTTGGACCAATCCGTCTGATAAGCATTCATTGGTTTGGACAAAATACTCTTTATCACCCGGTTGGAGACTTCCACTTGACCGCTTGCTTGTGGATGATAGGGAGTTGTGACTTTATGAGTGAAAACATACTTGGTGAGTAAGGTGTCGAAATCTTTGTTGCAAAAATGTGATCCCCCATCACTTATGATAGCCCTTGGCATACCAAATCTTGTAAAAATATTCTTCATAAAAAATGCCACCACACTTCTTGCTTCATTGTTGGGTAAAGCAACATCCTCGACCCATTTGGACACATAATCAACTGCGACCAAGATGTAGGTATTTCCACAAGAACTCACAAAAGGACCTATGAAGTCAATACCCCATACATCGAAAATATCAATCTCCAAAATGTTGGTAAGGGGCATTTCATTTTTCTTTGAGATTCCTCTGGCCCTTTGACACTCATCACAACACTTGACTAGATCACTTTTATCCTTGTAAAGAGTGGGCCAATAGAAATCTGGTCAAGGTACACATCTTCTAATCACTCAATCCATACAAATCTGGAAAAGGTATGGTCCATCCCAATAATAGTCTTGACAATCCCGTTTGAGCTTCTTCCTTTGGTTTGAAGAGAACTCATCCGAGGTGATACCACTTACTAGAAATGTTGCTAGATCTGCGAACCATGACACCTCTTTCATTGAAATAGCCAAGAGTTGCTCATCGGGGAAAGAGTCATTGATTTCAAGGCCATTATGCAGCCTCCCCTCCTCCTCCAAACGAGACAAGTGGTCCACCACTTGGTTTTCGCTCCCTTTTCGATCTTGGATCTCTATATCAAACTCTTACAAAAAAAAGCACTCATATCATCAACCGGGCTTTGGAATATTTCTTTCTCATAAGATAACAAAGTGTCGCATGATCCGTATGGATAATTACTTTTGCACCCATCAAGTTCGGGCGGAACTTCTCAATAGCAAACATAATGGCAAGAAGCTCTTTCTCGGTAACGGTGTAGTTGACTTGGGCACTATTCATGGTATTACTTGCTTAATAAACCGGATTAAAAATCTTGTTGATGCGTTGCCCCAAAACAGCCCCTACCGCTACATCACTTGCATTGCACATGAGCTCAAAAAGAACACTCCAATTTGTAGCGGTGATGATGAGAGTAGTAGTCAAGTTGAGCTTTAGTAATTCAAAGTCTCTCATGTAATCATCATTGAAATGGAACTTAGCATTTTTCTCCAAAAGCATTCACAACGTGTTTACCACTTTAGAGAAATCCTTGACGAAATGCCGGTAAAGTCCCGCGTGGCCTAAGAAACTTCGCACGCCTTTCACTGAAGTTGGAGGTGGAAGTTTAGAAAATCACCTCAATCTTTGCCTTGTCGACTTCAATGCCATTCTTTGAGATCTTGTGGCCAAGGACAATGAATTCCTCAACCATAAAATTACATTTCTCCCAATTCAGCACAAAGTTTGTTTCTTCACATCATGCCAACAATTTATCCAAGTTTGCTAGACAATCATCAAAAGAATTCCCGGCCACCGAGAAGTCATCCATGAATATTTCAAGGTAATCATCCACTATGTTGGTGAATATCTCCATCATACACCTTTGAAAAGTCGCTGGTACATTGCACAACCCAAATGGCATCCGCGAGAATACGAAAGTACCATAAGGACATGTAAAAGTAGTTTTCTCTTGATCCTCTAGAGCAATAAGAATTTGATTTTAGCCGGAATACCGATCACGGAAACAATAGAAAGCACGGTCGGCCAATCTATCAAGCATTTTATCTAGGAAGGGAAATGGAAAATGGTCTTTCCTCATGACTTTGTTGAGCTTACGTTAGTCCATACACACTCTTCACCTGGTCACCGTTCTTGTAGGAATCAACTCATTCTTATCACTAGTGACCACCGTCATACCCCCTTTCTTTGGGACACATTGAACCGGAGAAGTCCACGAACTATCTGAAATGGGGTAAACAACCCCGGCATCCAACCACTTGATGATCTCCTTTTTGACAACCTCTTGCATGGCTTCATTGAGTCTGCTTTGATGTTCTATAGATGGTTTGGCGCCTTCTTCCAAGTTAATCTTGTGCATGCAAAATGCGAGGCTTATACCCAAAATATCTGCCAATGTCCATCCAATAGCCTTTTTCCTCTTTTGTAGCACTGCCAATGTAGAATCTACCTGCACGTTAGTCAAACAAGAGGAAAGAATAACCGATAAAGTAGAAGAAGGGCCAAGAAATTCATACTGAAGATGTGGAGGCAATGGCTTCAACTCCAAGATGGGAGGCTCCTCAATTGAAGGCTTTGTTGTAGGAGTTGTTCTATTTTCAAGATCCAAGGACCGTTTGCAGGGCTCATAAGTGTACGACCCCATTCCTTGCAATGAGTTCACCCATTCCACGTAACCCTCCATCTCTTCATCATCATAGTTGAGCAGGACAGCCTCCAAAGTTTCATCAACATTCATCACAGCACTTGTTTCATCCACGGTCACCAAGTCCACGAACGACTTACACACATGGAAAAACACTTTTTCTTCACCAACTCGGAAAGTAAGTTCTCCTACTTCAACATCAACTAGAATCTTCCCCGTAGCAAGGAAAGGTCTTCCAAGAATAATTGGCACCTCATAGATAACCTCACAATCAACAATGACAAAATCTGCTGGAAGAATGAATTAATCAACATGAACCAACATGTCATCAATTACTCCCAACGGTCTCTTCATGGTACAATAAGCCATTTATAATCTCATAGATGTAGGTCTTGGTTTACCCATTCCCAAAGTTTTGAAAACCGAATAGGGAATCAAATTGATACTTTCCCTAAGATCACAAAGAGTTTTAGCAAACTCAGCACTTCCAATTGTACAAGGGATTGTGAAAGCACCGAGATCTTCCAATTTATGAGCCATTGACTGCACAATTGCACTCACTTGATGAGTCATCTTAATGGTTTCACAATTCATCGACCGATTCTTTGTCACAAAATCCTTCATAAACTTTGCATAACCGGGCATTTTCTCCAAATCTTCAACCAATGGCACGTTGATAGATAAACTCTTCATCATGTTAATGAACGTTCTGAATTGATTCTCACAATTTTTCTTGGCAAGCCTTTGAGGATATGAAGGAGGAGGCCTAGGCATTGGTGCCTTAGCCATTTGCACTACCAGTTCTGGTATGTCCACAATGTGCTCCCTAGACATGTTCACTTCCACTTGAGCTTCCTACACATTGTCATCAATATCAATCCACACGTCATCACTTGCTTGAACCACATTATTCGGGATCTCATCTTCTTGTACCAGTTGCTCATCATCCACAAGTTTCCTTTGACTTGAGGTGGGTGCATCCCCACTTTTTCCACTCCTTATAGTAATGGCCACGGAATGTCCTGTGTTGTTCCCATCCTTTGGGTTCACCACCATGTCACTTGGTAGTTCCCCCTTAGGAAGAGTGTTTAGAGCTTGAGAGATTTGTCCCAATTGAACTTCCAAGTTGCAAATTGATGTGTTGTGTGAGGCTAGTTGAGCATAGGAGTAGGCATTCTTCTCCATCATTTGTTTGAACATATTCTCAAATTGTCCCATCTCATTGTTGGAAGAACTTGAACTATGGGAAGTATAAGGAGGCGGGTTGCTCGGTTATTGATACATCGGAGGCCTTTGAAATCCCGGCCCCAATTGCCTTGATTATCGTTCCATCCCCCTTAGTTGTTGCCTCCCAAATATCCTTTATTATTACCACTCCAATTGCCTTGGTTATTTTGACCATTCCAATTTCCTTGATTGTTGTTACAATTCCAATTCCCTTGATTGTTACCACCATTCCAATTACCTTGGTTGTTAGAATTCCAATTCCCTTGATTACCTTGAGGTCGCCATTGTTGTTGATTTGGGCCTTGGGAGTTGTTTCTTTGCCCTTGAAAGTTGTTCACATACTGTACTTCCTCCTTTTGTTCATTGTAAGATTCATCTTGATCAAACTCACTATCTTCTTGCACATAATTCTCCACACGGTTTTGCACTTGTGGACCCTTTTGCCTTCTCTTGTTCACCATCATACTAACTCCCTCCATGGTATTGACTTGCTTAGGATTTTGCACTTGTTGAAGTTGAGCTTTGGCTAATTGATTCATTATGGTGGTCAACTTGGCAATGGCTTGCCCATGATCATGAAATTCCTTATGTAGGTGAATCACATTCGGATCACCTTGAGGAACATTTTCTCTACTTTGCCATGATGATGAAGTATCTGCCATTTCATCTAAAATCTCACAAGCTTCCGCATACGGTGTTTTCATGAAATTTCCACTGGCAATTTAGTTGACCATGCATTGATTGGTAGTATTGATCCCCCGATAGAAAGTTTATTGAATCATAGCCTCTGTCATGTCATTATTGGGGCACTCTTTGACCATTGTTCAGTACCTCTCCCGTATTTCATGCAATGGCTCATTGGGATCTTATTTGAATGCTAGAATCTCATCTCTAAGAGTAACCATATGCCGAGGAAAAAAGAACTTGGAAATAAATTTCTCTGCCAATTCATCCCATGTATGGATGGAATGGTTTGGCAATCTCTCTAACCAATCCAATGATTTCCCCCATAGAGAGAAGGGAAATAACTACAACCTTAAAGCATCCTCGGAGACGTTTGTGTGTTTACTCCCCCAACAAGTGTCCATAAACCCCTTCAAGTGTTTGTATGCGTTTTGACTCGGAGCACCGGTGAAGAATCCTCGTTGCTCTAGCAATATGATCATTGCATTCATGATTTGAATGTTGCTCGGCCTAATGTGGGGCGGGACTATGGCACTTGCATACCCTTCATTCGGCAACACCCGATGTCGAGCCGCTCTTTATGGAGGTGGGGGTGGAACTGGGACGTTGTCCTTAGGCGGTCGGCCTCGTCTATTTGATTGAGGTTCAAGAGGAACCTCTTCAACTTGTCCATCCTCAACGTCCACATCCCACAAAGGCATGTTTCCGAGTTGATCATTGTAGAGGGCCATTGTTGTACCTACAGTTGATTAACAAAAGAGATTAGCAACACGGAAGGAAAAGAAGACAATTCACACACAAAACAAAATATATAGCTAAATCTATTTTTAGTTCCCTGGCAACGGCGCCAAAAGTTGATCACGTCCAAATGCACGCCTCTAACCAGGTATGACACGGTCGTTTGCAATAATAAAATCCAACAAGGAGTCGGGATCGAATCCACAAGGAGCTAAGATGGGAGTTAGTAGTATATATTCCGAGTGAGTATGTGAAGTATCTAGATTGCACTTACACAAACAGTGTATTGTTTTTACTTCTAAAATTAACTAAGAACTGCAAATCAAAAGGTATAAAACTAGAGATGATTGTTTTTGAATGTTTTTCGAAAGATATAAAAGGACCTAGGAATGTGACCATGACCTAGATGTTTTCCTAATAGGATAAAGACTTTTGTGTTGTTTTATTGATTAGGTGTATTATGGCTCACAACACTACATTGCCCACTCAATACCTCTCGGTCAGAGAGTGGCTTTGCCCAATTTAGTTTTCTCAAGTCTAAATAGGTATCTACCAAAACGGTTGATAAGAACTCAAGTCGGGTTGTTACTATCTCTAGGTGAACCCTTTAATTGGGTTAATCAATCTCTTAATTGACCAAATTCCTTGTTAGCTAACTTAACCTAGACTAGGTATCTCTTTCTCAAGAAGAGACTAAGTCAAATAGGCATGAATCAATGTTTGCAACCATTAATTCCACAATTGAAGTATGAACCTAGCTAAATAACAAACATCCATTCATAAACAATCATAAAATTAATCACCCATAAGGTTTATAAACTAGGTTTAGGTCACAACCCTAGTAAAAATCTAGCTACCCATAGTGGGTGTAGAAGAAAATAAAGAAAAAGAGATAATAAAACTCATATTGAAAGATTAAAATATAGAAATCCAATGTTAAATCACCAAAATAAGCTAAAGTAGCCTAAAGAAGCAAAGAGAAATGGCTACAACACTTTTAATATTCAAAACTTGAACTAAAAAAGTGAAACTCTTCTATTTATACAACGCTTGAATTTTCGGACAAAAATGCCCTTTCGGAGGTTCTGCGGCCGCACAATTTCATGTGCGGTCCGCACTTTGCTTCACCTTAACAGGACTTGGATCTTGTGGCTGCACAATTCTGAACTGCAGCCGCATCTCTCTTTTTCTGCGGTCCGCATATTTCTGAGTGCAACTGCACATGGCTCTTCTAAGGACCGCACAAATGCACTTGCGGCTACATAGCTGATCTTCTGCGGCCGCAGAATAATTGTGCTGTCCACTCTTCCTTTGATATTGAAATGAAAACTCTCTGAACTTCTGCTCTTGCTTAGCTTCTGCGGCCGCACATTTCATGTGCGGACCGCACTTCTCACTGTCCTCTAATATAAATGTCTTCACAATCTGCGGTCTGCACTTTGAGCTTCTATGCCTATTTTTGTCCTTGAGTTCATATCACTCTTTGTTGAGTTGGATTTCATCTTAGTGGATCATTTTCCAATACTCCTCCAATTAAGTAGATTTCATCAGTTTTCGGGAACACAATTAAATGCTTTTGGACTAAAACAAAAGCTAAAAGGCGCTAATAAGTAGTCAAAATCCCCACTAATCAAAGCATGCGTACGCCGAAATGCCAACTTTCCAAAATAAGCGCTGAAATGCTCCCGGGCGACCTGATACTCAACCCAAACATACCCAAGTATGAAATAATCGTACGAACCTATTAGAACCTTCAAATCCCGATTCCGAGGTCATTTACTCAAAAGTCACACCTTAGTCAATTCTTCAAACTTAAAGCTTCTGAATTTAGAATTTTTCATCCAAGCAATCTACTGACCGTCGTTGGGACTGATTCCAAAGTCTGCACAAGAAGTGCAGAGTGAAGTATTAGTACAACCGACCCCATGTATTCTGTAAGTGCCGAGCCTAACCTCGACGAAGTAGTGACGAGGCTAAGGCGGGTCACTTACAATAACATGTAAAGTAGTTAACCGATGAAAAGTAAACTCAACCCTCGAACTCAGTAAACCAGAAACATAGTACTTAGAAACTCGTATGAAAACACTGAAAGCTAACAGAATGTAATAAGGAATACCAAACATATAATCCGTTGCGGCGTGCAACCCGATCCCACCGTACAAACACAATCCTCCCTTATTTCACTCGTTGCGACGTGCAACCTGATCCCACTGTATCAATATCAATATCATAGTCCTTCCTTATTTCACCGTATTAATATCGATATCATAATCCTCCCTTATTCCGCCATATCAATATCACATATAAAAATCTGTTACGACGTACAACCCGATCCCACCATATCAATATCAATCCACTCTTATTCTACCTGTTGCGGTGTGCAACTCGATCCATAAAAAAAATCAACTCAGCAACTCAAATCACAAAAATCTCTACGATTACAGAATACGAAAGCAAATTCATAACGGAACCTCGTACAAAATCAAGGAATGCTATAATTAATACAAAGCATCAACACAGTCAAATATATGACAATCAAAGTGTACAAATAAGACAATAAAAAAAAAGTAGCAACTAATCATGGAAGCATGGGAGAAACGAAAATTCTTATATGAGGAAAATAAGTGACAAGTAGAAAGTTAAGTCATAGGAAACAATTAAAGCATGTAACAGTTAAGACATGAAACAAAACAATTAACGAAATATGGAAAAACATGGAAACAGGTATTTTGACGGTGTATATACACTCGCCACCTCGCATATATGTCACTACACATGTAATCCACATAGCACATAGCTCAAGGATTCCTAATTCTCTCAAATCAAGGTTAGACCCAATACTTACCTCACTCTGCAAGGAAATCAAAGCTCAATCGGGCCTTTCCTCTAAAATTCGCCTCCAAACCAATCGAATCTAACCAAATCGACTCAATAACATCAAATAATACTAGGGAAATCAATTACAATACATAAAGTTAAGATCTTTACCCTTTTTCCAAAAAGTCAATAAAAGTCAACCCCAGACTCGCTTGGTCAAAACTTGAGGTTCAGACCAAAACCCGATTACCCATTCACCCCCGAGCCAGGTTATGTAATTAGTTTCAAACTCTGACCTCAATTTGACGTATAAATCCCAAATTTACAAAAATTTCTAATTCTACCCAAATCCCTAATTTCGACCATGAAAATTATAGATTTAATGTTGAAAACTTATGAAATGTAATGGGTAATTGAAAAGAAATAGATTAAAGTTACTTACTAAAGAATTTAGGAAGAAAGCCGTCATGACGCAATTTCACCTATATGTCGTGATGGCGCCCAACACTATTGCTAGGCAATCCAACAAATAGATTAAACATATATCAATTATTTTCAGAATAATTTTCTAAGTAATTTTGTTCTTTTACTAGACATATTAAAGAGAATAGAAAAGATACTGATTAATTTAAATTCAAGAAAATAATACCAATTCCATATTCTACCATTGTGCGTGCCAAGACCTGGTGTCACAAGTGTATGAGCATCAAGTAGATTATACAAGACTTCAAATACTATCTGAAATAAAAATAGACAGAATGAAAATACAATGAGAGGCACTAGTAGTTGCAGAACGGCTCAGAAAGGCAGTTCACCACTACGCCTCTGGATAACGTGGGTGTACGATAATAGGCCCTCCACTAGTACCAACCTCAGATCCTGCACAAAAAGTGAAGCAAGTGTAGTATGAGTACGTAAACAACGTGTACCCAGTAAGTATCAAACCTAATCTCGAAGTGGTAAAGACGAGATGGTCGACTTTGACGCTCACTAAGGGTCAACAATAATAAATAGAATAAAATAGAATTATTTAAATCAGCATAATTCACAGAGTTAACAATAATTTTATTCAATTAGCAGAAATAATAAAAATCCTTCGAAAGGATGAATAATTTATTTTAACAATTAATTAATTTAAATAGAAAATTTAAGCATATGAGATTTTCATCTTTTAATATTTTTCTTAACAATTCAAAATATATATATGTGTGTGTGTGTGTATAATTTGATTAAAGAATACAATTTGCACAAGTAATTCATGCTTTGAGTCCTAAACTACCCGGACTTTAGCAATAATAGTAGCTACGCACGGACTCTCGTTACCTCATGCGTACGTAGCCCCCACAATTAGCAACAATTATTAATTTAATTACATATGGGGTAATTTCTCCCTCACAAGATTAGACAAAAGTCTTACCTTGTCTCAAAGTCCACTTTTCGATTACCACGTCGCGTTAATTTCTCAATTCGATACTGAAAAATCCGAAGCTATCAAAATATTATATAAAATAATTAATACATGTTCAATAATTTGAATTTAGGCTATTAAATAAATTACCCTAACCAAAACAGTAAAATTCCTAATATTCACCCCGGGCCCACGTGCCCGAATTCTGGAAATTTTCGGATGAAAACGTTACCCATAATCTCAAGAACTCAAATATATAATTTCTACCTAATTCCATAACCATTTTGGTGGTTAAAATCTTGTTTTATAAAAATCTAGGTTTTTCATCTAAACCTTTGATTTCTAAGATTTACTAGTTATAATCTACCCATAATCTATGTATTTAACCCAAGGTGTATAGAATTAACTGACCTCCAAATTTCTAGTTGAAATCTCCTCTCAAAATGCTCTAAATCGCCCAAATATGGAGAGACAACGGGCAAAAATCGCCCAAGATTGGAAGAAAATGGGCTCAAACTGATTGAGCCCCAATTTCTAACACATTCTGCCCACCTGCGGAATGGCGCAGAAAGGCAGCTCACCACTGCGCCTCTGGACAATGTGGGTGTACGATAATAGGTCCTCCACTAGTACCTGCCTCAGATTCTGCACAAAAAGTGCAGCAAGTATAGTATGAGTACGTAAACAGTGTGTACCCAGTAAATATCAAGCCTAATCTCGAAGTGGTAGATACGAGATTGTCGACTTTGACACTCGCTAAGGGTCAACAATAATAAATAGAATAAAATAGAATTATTTAAATCAGCATGATTCACAGAGTTAACAATAATTTTATTCAATTAGCAGAAATAATAAGAATCCTTCAAATGCAACAATTTCTAGTCTATTAATTAAATCTACAAGCTGCAAGAAAAATAGCAAGGTATCTTGTAATTATTATTATTATTAGGCACGATTTCTGCCGAGGTCGTACTAACAATTCCAGAGTGTCGTGTACACTGCCGAGGGACGTGCGGCGCGATCCATGGATGCATCTATCCTACCGAGGCGTTCGGCCCGCTTCACAAGAAAGGAGAAAATTTTCTTATGTACCTCCGGAAGGAGAGTATATTTATTTTAAGATCAATTCGAGAGGATGAACAATTTCTTTTAACAATTAATTAATTTAAAGAGAAAATTTAAGCATATGAGATTTCCATGAAGACGGACAATCTCACGGATGTAGATCTCAGCTAACCACTCTGAAGAATAGGTAACTGCCAATGGAATGAAATGTGATGACCTGTTGAACCTGTCCATAATGACTCATACTGCGTCAAACTTTGTCTGAGTCCATGGGAGTCCAATAATGAAATCCATATTGATACTCTCCCACTTTCACTCAGGAATCTCCAGCCTCTGAAGCAAACCACCGGGACTCTGATGCTCGTACTTAACTTGCTGACAATTTAGACGCCAGTCTGCATATGCAACTATATCCTTCTTCATCCTCCTCCACCAATAATGCTGCCAAAAATCCTGATACATTTTGGCGGCACCCGGGTGAATAGAATACCGGGAACTGTGGGGCCTCCTCAAGAATTAACTCATGAACCTCATCCACATTGGGCACACAAATACGACCCTGCATCCGTAAAGTCCCATCATCTCCAACAATAACATGCTTGGCACCACCGTGCTTCACCGTGTCCTTAAGGACAAGCAATGGGGATCATCATACTGACGCTCTCTGATGCGCTCATTCAAGGAAGACCGAGCGACTGTGCAGGCTAGAACACGACTGGGATCTGAAAATCTAACCTCATAAACTGATTGGCCAAACCCGGTCGGTCGTTTCGAGAGTTGTATCCGTATTCCCTCATTTACTACTTATTTCATATTTTATAGCTGTTATGTGACCTGCCGGGTTAGTCGGTTCGGGTCCGGAAGGATTTCGGAATGTAATGAGATGCTTAGTCTCAAGGTTGAAAGCTTAAGTTGAAATGGTTGATCGGATATTGACTTATGTATGAACGACTCCAAAATGGAGTTTTGATGGTTCTGTTAGCTCCGTTAGGTGATTTTGGATTTAGGAGTGTGTACGGATTATGATTTGGAGGTACGTAGTTGAATTAGGTTTGAAATGGTGAAGGTTGGATTTTTGGAAAGTTTGACCAGGAGTGAAATTTTGATATCGGGGTCGGATTGAAATTCCTGAAGTTAGAGTAGATCCGTAGCATCATTTGTGACCTTTGTGCAAACTTTTGGGTCAATCGGACGTGATTTGATAAGTTTCGGCGTCGTTTGTAGAAGTTAGAATTCCTTAGTTTCAATAGGCTTGAATTGGAATGCGATTCATGTTTTTTTATGTTGTTTGATGTCTTTTTGGACTTGATGGTATGTTTGGTTGAGGTCCCGGGGGCTCGGGTTGATTTCGGATGGTTAACGGATCAAAAATGGAAGTTAGTACATTGCTGAAGCAGGAACTCTTCTAGTGTGATTGCACCTGTGAGGGATTGGCCGTAGGTGCGATGTCGTATATATGGCTGGATTTGTGCAGGTGCGGAGCTGGGTTAGCCTGGGCGGGGCACAGGTGCGCGGGGTTCACCGCATCTGCGAGTCAGCAGGTGCGAGCGAGGCTCCGTAGATGCGGAGTTGAGGGGGAAGTCTGCTTCCGCAGAAGCAGATAGAAGGCCGCCAAAGCACCTCTACCGGTGCAAAACCTGGAGTGAAGATGCGGGCCTGGAGGATTTAAGTGATTTCCGAAGAAGCAGAGGATTTACCGCAAAAGCAGTTCTGCAAGTGCGGTTATTTGGCCGCAGGTGCAAAAGACCTGGGCAGAATGTTTAAAAACAAGGGTTCGTGATTTTGGCTTCATTTTAACATTTTGAGCTCGGGGTTTGGCTATTCTTGAGAGGATGTTTGAGGGGATTCTTAAGGTAAGTCCCTTGTACTCATTTTTGATCAATAATCTTGTTTCCCCATTGATTTTCCCACCTAATTGGTGTGTGTATAAGGTGTAAATTGGTGGTTTGAGGCTAGAGATTTGGAGAGTTTGATTTGGGGATTTGTGTGATGATTTGGTGTCAGATTTTGATAAATTTAGTATGGTTAGACTCGTGGTTGAATGAGCTTTCGGATTTTGTGACTTTTGTCAATTTTTGAGACGCGGGCCCGGGGGCGGCTTTGAGTCAATTTTTGACTTTTGATTAATAACTTTATATTTTCTTGTGGAATTGATTCCTTTGGAATTCAAAGGTCGTTACGCGAGGCAAAAGTGTGTTGGAGTAGAGATTTACTAGGGTTGAGGTAAGTAACAGTTCTAAATTTGGTTCTGAGGGTATGAAACCCGTATTTTGTGTCTTGTGACTGGTTTGGAGGTGACGCACATGCTAGGTGACGGGTGTGTGGATGGGCACCACAGGAATTGTGACTTAGTCCATTCTGTAGAACTGTGAAGTTGAATAACCTGTTGTTAGTTGTATGTCCTCCATGTGTTATAGGAATTTGACTGCAAAAGATGTTAGAAATCATGCTTAGGCTATGTGTTGATACTGTAGGGACCCACAGAGGTCGTGTACTTGTTGAATTATTTGCTAATTGTTGTCTTGTACTCGGTCATAATTTTACTGGCGTATCAGATCTCAGTCTCTTTTGTTCCTTGTTGATATATTACATTATTTCTGTTTGGGCTGATTTTCATGATTTCTGAGAGCCCGATAGACTGGAGAGGTTGGTGACTGAGTTAGGGCCTGAGTGCCAAGCTGTGAGGGATATATGTATATATATGGATCGGTTTGCACACCGCGACGAGCCTTAGGGCTGTATATGTATATAGATCGGGTTTCACGCCGCAACGAGCCTTACGGTATATATATATTTATGGTATCGGGTTGCACGTCGCAACGTGTTTTATTAATTTATGCCATGATTGGCTTGATATAGCGTCTTGGGCTGAAGGAGCCCCTCCGGAGTCTGTACATACCCCAGTGAGCACAAGTACCTACTGAGTGCGAGTGCCGAGTGCTGAGTTATTGAGAAAGACTGAGTGACAGTTGCTCTGAGATGAGGCTTTTGATTTCATTATTGTTGCACTTAGCTACCATATATCACTGTCTTGAAATTTCTGAGTGATATTATATTCTATTTTACATGAACTTGACATGAGGTAACTGATTTGACCTAAATATTGTCGAACTTGAAAGCATGCTACCTTCCTATGTTGAAATTACTGAAATTGAACTATAATTGCAAAGCTCGTCACTCTTTTCAGCTCTTTATTTAGTCTTGTTACTTACTGAGTTGGTTGTGCTCACACCACATCCTGCACTTCGTGTGAAGATCGAGGTATTTCCGGACACGGTGGGTGTTGACTTCACCGCACAGTTGATCCTAGGAGATTCCAAGATACTTGCTCGACGCTTCGCAGACCTTGTTTCTCCTTCCCTATCCTTTCCACTTATTGTATTTCTTTTCGGACTATGTTAGACAGTATTTTCAAGACCTGTGATATTTAGATGCTCATGTACTCTGTGACACCCCGATTGTTGGGAATTTCTGCGTTGTGTTTTGGGTTTTTTATCCCGTTATAAGAAATTATTTTATTTAAAACTTCTTTAATTCATTTTCTGTTAAGAGTGTTGGAATTATTTTGAAATGTTGGCTTGCCTAGTACCACGTTAGGCGCCATAATGACAGGCTAGTTTTCAGTCGTGACATCTACTCAAGTGAAAACAAATTCATGGTCAAACGGGATCTTAATATTGAAAGAACGGGATCCAACCCAACGCGAGCAAATTCCCCCTAAAATTCGTGAGAAACTAAAATTGCTGCAAAACAAAATTGTTGTAATGGAGCTTCAAGCTCATAACCATAAATTGTGGGGAGGACAAAGTTGTTACATGTTGTATTGTATTGTATTGTTACTTTAAATACAATATTTGTTTTTATTTTTACTTAAATTTTATTGTATTTTATTGTATCATTAAATCTGTTGTTACGTAACGATAAATATTGTCACTTTATGGAACGACCAATTTGGTGTGATCGCGTCGTCACCTTTTTTTCTCATCTTGCTCTTCCTTTTTATTAAATAATCCTATTTTATCCTTTATCCTATGTTTTTATATAATAATTTATCGTGTACCTTATTTTTTCTTTATGATATTGCAAATTTATTCTTCATATTATTGGTGCACAACATCATGAACCGATGGGAAACAATCTATACAAATATTATATACATCAAAACGACATGTACAATACCATGCAATATATTACTATACGATTCATTATGAAACGATACATAACAACTTGGGGCGTCAATGGATCTTTAAATACCGACTGAACTGAGTCGTACTGAACCGATTATTATATTTATTTTAATAAAACCGTAGATTTTTATATAAATATATTACCATAGGTTTTTTATTTTTTTAAAAAAAATAAACAGAAAAAATACCAAACCATACTAAATAATTTTATATTAAAAAATATTTTTTATATATTAAATTCAAAATAATAAAATATTAGTTTTTCCTTGGCCTTTGTGACTATGGAAATGTTTATAGCCAACAAGTAATTAAAATCCAAAGTCTCTACTCTCAAATCTATTATGTTAGTCCTATTGAAACTAAATTAGTTCTAGCTAGCATCTTAAATAGCATACCATTGGTATTCCAGCGATCTTGAGTGGCAAATTATAAGTATTGAATATCTTTCCTCTCGTATGATTTAGATTTTTCTTATTGGATACTTAATTTTTCTAATAAACTATATTCTTGAATCCAATCTTGATTAATATATTCCTACTCGTCTGATCTATATTTTTTTGTCTTTACTTAGTTTCTTTTATGTTGTAGTAGAATAGTGGGATGAAACTCTATATATTCTGGCTATCTTTCATATTCTCGTGACTCATCGTCTTTTAAACTGTAAAAATGTCTAGAGAGTTTTACTGAAGTCCTAAGTAAGTACTTATATTCTAACTTCTATTATCGACTCTTATGTAACATTTTAAGAAAATTAACCGAACCGTACTTTTACCAAAGAGAAACTGATACGATCGGGACGGTTTCAAAAAGTCTAATTTTGGGTATACAAAATAGAGTAACCGAAAAATCGGTATGGTATAAAATTTTGAAAATAACTGACCGAACCAAACCATTGACACCCCTAATAACAGCTATCCAAACAAATTGTTAATCAATTAGATTCAAGTAAACATGAATTAGACATATGCCAGCTATTTTTAGTTTAAGCTCTCGGTGGATGGCTATTTAGGTTTTTAAAAAAATCGAGACATTCGTCGGACAAAAACCTGGATTTGAAGGATCATTAGAGCATTAAAAATGACTAAAGACTTTAAACACTCGTAGTTAGTCATTCGTCATTACCATTAGTGTCATGTCCTTAGTCGTTAACTAATTACACGTGTGGCACTTGACAACTCGCTCACAATCTTGCACAACTTGCTCACGTTCTTGTTATGCCAAGTCAACCTTACTACACTTAAGATCGCTAAGGAATGTTAGAACATAGGAGAATTGCCAAAGAAAGATATTGTATTAGAGAGAAGTTGATTGTTTTGCTTGATGAGTTAAAAATGAATGCCACATATTTATACTAATCACCTGGGGGCTAGTGTGTAAATAATAATTATTTCACAAGTACTTCTATATTTAAAAATAAGTACACCCTCTAGAATTTTCTATATGACTAGAACATTCTAAGGCTTTCTAAAAGAGTCTTCCTACCAAGTCCATAAATATTTAGAGCTTTCCCAAGGAAATTCTCCATAGTTCTAGAATATTCCACGAAGAGCTAGTCCTAACTTATGAAACCCTTCCATATGGCAAAACTATATGTCAAGTGGAACCTATGTGGCACGATGATGTGGCGGGTCATGACACTCTCCCCCACCTAATTTTGTGTTGCCCTCGGCACAAAGCATCGACACGTACGCGCGCACCTCGCCTTGGCATCGCCGGAGATCTTTGTCCATTAGACATGAAGCCCTATGGAGTGGTTCACCTTCCCATGTCACAAGGTACCGGTCACCTTTCTTATTGCCCAGTTTGTACTTTGGACGGCTAGCAATGATGGCCTCAATCCTCCGCCCATCAGATGCCTCTCCTTTCTCTTGGCCTTAATCTCCCCATGACTTAACCAAGTCTAGCAGCTTCTCAAGCATCGGTTCCATGCTTTCACTCCCTATTTGGATGCCCTTTGTGGTCCCAGCCTTGCTAGCAGACTTGACCCTTTTGCTTGGTGTATCGTCTAAGTCCGATAGTATTCCATCACTTTGTAACTCGCCATCCTCTTCAACTATGTCTGCCCAACTTTTCTTGCTACCACCATGCTCCATTTGCGAGGCACCAAGATAGGCTTTGGAATCCCCTACTTTCTCTTAGATTCCAAGCGCATCCCTCCAATGCAGGTGATCCCTCCTATGTCACCCTAGTGTGCGTGAGCAAAGTTCCCGATCATTGTTGCAAGCTTCCCCAACTCTGGCATTCATTTGCCCGATGTAATCCTTTATAGAAGTAGCACCCTCCTTTAGGCACATGCTCGCTGCTGTTTTTCAACCCCTTGCCGTTTCTCTTAGACCTATGTCCGTTATGGGATGGCCCATTGCCACTGCCCTTCTATACCTCGGCTATGCCTTTTCCGTTGTCCTTGTCATGATCTCCCCCACCCCTCTCGGCTACTGCTATGGCCTCGTCCACGTTGACTACTTGATGTCTTCTTAACTCTTGCTTTTCCCAATTTTGCAACCCATCCATGAAATAGAATAGGGAATCTTCCTCGGACAACGACAGGATTTGCAGCATTAAGGTAGTGAACCCGCGCTCATACTCTCGAATTGTGGTCATTTGTCGGAGCTCCCTTAGCATCCGCCTAGCCTTGTACACCACATTCATCGGGTAAAATTTCTTTTTCAACTCCTTCTTGAACTGCTTCCACATCTCAATCTTGCATAGACCCTTCTCTGTGTCAGTACACTTTCGACACAATCATAACGTGGCAACCTCGATCAAGTACATTGAGGCGTTGCGTACCTTAACAATTTTGTCATCCTCCTTGACTACCTCAAAGTACTTGTCCATCCTCCAAAATAAGTCTGTCGTACCCCATTTTCTTGCGAAAGCGGGCTTCGATGTGTCACAACTCTTTTAAATGGGCTTTAAAAGGGAAGAGTCGCCACATAACGATTTTTAAGGTGTGTTAGGGCACCTATTGGTAAATAACTCTGTTTAACTAGTCCATATCACCAAATATCGGGTAAGGGCTCAAATTACTTCGAAGAGAAGGTGTTAGGCACTCTTCGAGGTCTATAACTGTGGGT